>NC_051154.1:451583714-451668553 GCF_013339745.2 Dermacentor silvarum | reverse complement strand
TAAACAAAGTTCATTGTCTGTCTGTCTGTCTGTCCATTATCGAGTTACATTACAGCGATTACATCACGAAAGCCGAATGTTGGCGTGTCTGGTAGGAAACACCCCGTGCCAGTGCTCTGCGTTGCTTTTTTCTAGACGAGGTAGCAACAACAACGTTGCAAGAGCATGGTCAGACACGTTCCAAGCAAGTAATTAACATCGGGGTGGTCGCGCACAGGCGCCAGAGTATTTCTGGCCAAGCCTCCATATTGCATCAAGACAGGCAGCCCATGGTAGCAAATAGGACAAGACAAATTACTTGAATCACGTGTACCTGGCCAAGTTCGCTGCCGAGTACAGCCAGTACACGTACAAAGTGGATTTAGTTTGCTGACCTTCAATACCGATACTGATTAGGTTATATCAAGAACTGCAAATGCTAGTTTTCACACTGTTCATTTTGAGCGTTCGCTGCAGCAAAAGCGGTATTAACGCGCGAGCTTAAAGGGCCCCGTGACGCAGAAAATCCGGCGTCGGTGTCAGCGTCGGTGTGGCAGCCGCGGCCGAGAAAATAATCCCTAACTACGCAGGCCCTCCAAATATATTTAGGTATGCCACTTCATTCTATCATCAATGTTGTTCATACCTTGTCTTGCGTTCTTGGCAAAGCTATTCCTCGGAATTTTGAGAATGACAATCCACAAACAAATGTCATGAAACAAAACACCCACAGCGCATGCCTTCTATGTTAAATATTCTGCGACTGAAATATTAAAAGTACGAAACAAAGACGGAAACCTGAAAATTATGCAATTTTTTGGCGTGGCTGTGCAATATCTTCGAGATCACCCCACGCAAGAGGCCGCGTTTCTACCAGAAAGCTCGCCTTCGTGCATAGCGCTCGCCGCCAGTGTTTCCCGGTAACCATTACGGTTGCTTAAGCTGCAGTTGTCGGGAAGATTGAGAAGCAGTCAGGGATATTTGAATGCTATCGCGTTCCACTCTTAAAAGCGAAGCTTAAGCGTCCTCCCAATTTTTGCCTGTGGGTTCTGACAAAGTGGTCGGTGGCTCCGGTTCAATGCGTGAGACAGCAATTGGCTTCAGCCAATGTGTCAGCCGTGGGGTTGTTGTGTGCCTCTTCTGCATCCTCGTCTTTTGCTCTGTTCCCTAGTTCAAGAAGTTCAGTTAAGTGTAAGTTTTTGGAACTTCTACGAAAGTGTGTGATTAGCTTTATCACGTTCCTTAACCAGCATAACATCAGGGGTTCTTGGATGGCAATGAACACAGTGGTGTAGATGCTAGACGAGTAAGAAAACCTTTTCGTGATTGAGTATTGAAGCTGCTCATGGTAGATAAGTCAAAGAGCGCATGTAAACTTCCGTCTATTCTTAAGATGCAACACGCCTACTGGAACAGGGTTCTTGTATTACGACTGTTGCCTCTCTTTTCAAATTGATCACTGTGCTCAGTTTACTTCGCTCAGCAGTTATGAGCTATTCAGCTTATTCCAGTTACGTAACGCTCCTTGCGAACTTAAGCTCTTGCTTCGGAAGTTAAAATGAAGTCAGAAAAAAATTTATAAATTTGCGTTTGTTCAACGAGAGAAACGCACAAGTTTTACCCTACTATTACTCCACAATCTTATTTTTCTTCTTTGTTGCAAGAAATCTAAACCGACGCCCTAGCACCTAACACATTCAATGGTGAGGCAATTTCAAACAAAGATCAAAGGAAGAATTACTCAAGAGCGCGGCTACGGGGTTCGTATATGCCGCGTATGTGAATTATAATAATTCCCAAGAGAGTCTTTTGGTTGTTCGCGACGGTTCGGAAGTTCTACCAGTGATTATTTTCCTGCATATACTTTGTAAGCCATCATGAAAAATAAGTTCTTCGGCAGATATTTGTTTTTCGTCATGTGAAAGTAGCTGATATTGAATGTATTAATTTCCTGGTTGTTTCTTTTCATTGTCGATGTACTGTGCTACATTCAAAAATCATCGGTTGTCTGATATACTGAATCACGTTAAGCAAATTTGGGTGTCTCTGGGTGGAAATAAATTTTTACTTGAAACTTCTTGCAACGATGTTTCATGCAAAGGCATTGTAGACTACTGAGTGAGCCTTTGTTCCCCGAGATAAATTGCAGGATATGGAAAAAAGTAAGAAAATATTGATACGGTGACTTTTCGAGTTGACAGAATGATTTTAACAGCTAACAATAAAGATTAGCTCTGAAAATATAAAATCACTTCTTTGGTGATTGAAAGTAAGCTTTATAAGTAAGCACGGGCCAACTGAGCACCAGCACAACTCCTCAGCTTCTCCCATTTAGCAAAAGTAGATAGATAACAAACTGTATTTAATATTTTGAGCCGGCTGCAAAGAACACAAATTTTTATAACCTTGCGGATCTCTACAAATTGCCTTTAATGGTTAACGTTAAAAGTGTCCTAAAAATGTATTTCTTTCTGTATTTATTTACATTACATGTTAAAATACACAAGGGCAAATTAGGCAAAAAACAGCAGGCCTCGTCGTCTTCTGTTATCTATAGTCATATTTGGTCCAAGATTGCATGAGTTTGTCGTCTCTATCAGTCCTTGTCCTTTCGCGCTGTACATCGTTTTTTACACTGAGTTCCAGGCCAGTGAGACGCACCACACGTGAAATAGGATCATTATCGAAATTGCTCATTGTAGTTGAAATCAATTTATTCCTCAAAATGTACTTTCCTTTTACAAACTATCCCTTCTCATCACATATATGAGTCTCTATAATTAGTCTGTTTTCTTATTATTTGTACAAATTACACTTTCTTGATACTTTTTTTTTTAAGATTTTACCTTTCCAAACACCTTTAAACGCCGACCTCTTGCTCGATCCCCCGTAGATTTTCAATCCCATAGACTTAGTAGTCCCGAGTCTGTGACTGCTCTAAGCATCTCGATCTAACATACCCCTTCACATATACGAAATCTAGTGCTACAGCGTGACAAACCACGAACGGTTACCCAAGCAATGCTCAATACTCTTTTTGGTTTCTCACTTCACATTAGGTTGGTTCCAACAGAGAAATGCGTGGTTGTGATACTGCTGTACCGCACTGCATTTCCAGTAAAAATAGTTGCGTACTAACATTTCCTATCTCTTAAAATATAATAAAATATGATAAAGTCGTTCGTGAGCTTAAAATTAAAATGAAAAGTATTCTGAAATGAGGAAATATTCTACGCCATCAACCAGCGAGTGAAGGAGACTATTGACCAATTCCACTGATCTCAGAATTTACGACACCACACTCTATGTTCCCTTGATGCTCTACTCCGAGCTCCCGGATTACACAGAACATATGCCCTGTTCAAACCGAAGTTCCTGCAAGAAAATATCCGCCGCCGTCACAATAATTTTTGTACATGTGTTTTACTGTAAAGACGTATACATATTTGGAGTTGTTCCTGACTCATGCATGTGACGGGTCGGAGAAGTCACCGATAGCCCGAACCGTCGTGAACTTAGGAAGAAATTCCCTTAGGAAGGGACTCAGAATGACAACTGTTACTGCGCAGGGCACAGTGACATTCGAGTGTAGATCATTCTTGTCCACTGCTTATGTAAACATCCGTTCGGTTGCATGACTACAGTTATTAGGTCATGTGAAGGGAAACTTAGCAGTGGATCTGCAGTGTGCAGGCTGTTACTACGAGCAGCTGAGTCTGTATTTTTTATGTGCTTCAGATAACCATTTTTCTGTAACATGGACCAGAGTGGACTAAGAAAATAAATTCGGCGATGGTTTAGTGGTTCGCTCATTTGTGAAAAGCCCGAGCCGCTGGGGAAGCGGTGTGATTACCATCGCCAGAGAAATTTCGAACACATTTTCCTTCAGTTGCCTCTTCTACAGCGTGGCGGAGATCATGAAAGCCCAGTTTAGACGTTGCAAATTTTCACGCTACATGAAATAAGGCACGCTTTTATTATACGCGTATATACTACGAATTATGAATCTACTTACATAACATGGCTCCTTTTGGTTTAAGAAAACGGCTTCATCGCCCTGGCAGGAATACTGGCAGCTGCCGTAAACATGTTTCTGACAAAAAAAAAACATAGGTGGTAAAAGTCACGTATAGAAAGAGTTATCGAAAGCGAAAGCGCTACTTATCGCCTGCTCCGCATGAATGACACAGCATTTAACTTTGAAACAAATACGTCATCACTGCTACTAGGGCAGACTTCCTTGTCCCTGCAATTATTATTGCGATAGCAATTATATGGACACTCCAAAGCAGATTTCTGCCGTCGGCGTCGCCGTCGCCGTCGCCGTGAGGTTCCGTATGATGTCAATGGAGATGAAATCGTCGCCGCGCGCCGCCGAACGCTGTATGTGCGAGTGAAAGGGCGCGAGGGACGCGCGCTTTCACGGGGAGTGAACGCACGGCGGAGAACAAACGTGCGTTCTGTGCCGTGCTCCCTTAAGGGCTGCAGAAGTAGGCGTCTCTTTCCTCCTTTACAATCACCATATATGTAGAGCAGACGCACCTTCTTCTGACGCACGAAAGGCAGTGGGGGGGGGGGGGGGAGGAGGGAGGGAGGGGACGTTTAGCTGCGGCACCAAGTACCTATTATTGCGATAGCAATTATATGGACACTCAAAAGCAGATTTCTGCCGTCGGCGTCGCCGTCGCCGTCGGCGTCGCCGTCGCCGTCGCCGTCGCCGTCGCCGTCGCCGTGAGGTTCCGTATGACGTCAATGGAGATGAAATCGTGGCCGCGCGCCGCCGAACGCTGTATGTGCGAGTGAAAGGGCGCGAGGGACGCGCTCTTTCACGGGGAGGTGAACGCACGGCGGAGAACAAACGCGCGTTCGGCGCCGTGCTTCCTTAAGGGCTGCAGAAGTAGGCGTCTCTTTCCTCCTTTACAATCACCATATATGTAGAGCAAACGCGCCTTCTTCCGATGCGCGAGAGGCCGTGGGGGAGGGGGGGAAGGGGGAGGGAAGGGAGGCGACGTTTAGCTGCGGCACCAAGTGCCTATTTATATCAGAGGCTCCGGCAACAGTCACCAACGCCGCACGCATTTTGAGCGAACGCGGGCAAAATGCCGACGGCGTCGACAACAGTTCGGCGCGTTGCCGGTGCTGCTGCATGTCCAAGTTTATACAGCTGATAAAGCTAATATCATTACTCCGTATATCTCTCTACAAATTTGCTATCGCAATTGATGCTTCACCTTTCAGGTGAAACTGCGACAACTTTTTTATATCAGAGGCTCCGGCAACAGTCACCAACGCCGCAGGCATTTTGTGCGAACGTGGGCAAAACGCCGACGGCGTCGACAACCGTTCTGCGTGTTGCCGGTGCTGCTGCATGTCCAAGTTTATACAGCTGATAAAGCTACTATCATTACTCCGTTTAGCTCTCTACAAATTTGCTATCGCAATTGATGCTTCGCCTTTCAGGTGAAACTGCGACAACTTTTTATTCAGGTATTATATATAGAGCAAACGCGACTTCTTCCGTTGCGCGAAATGCCGTAGGGGGACGGGAGGGAGGCAGGTAGCGGAGGCGACGTTTAGCTGCGGCACCAAATGCGTATTTATATAAAAACGTTGCGAGGTGAGAAGGTGGTAAAGACTTCCGACGCTGCTCGACGAGTGTCCCGTTCTGATCTCGTCGAAAACCTCCGAGCCGCCCCCAGAGGCCCTGGAAACCGTCAACAACGTCGCGCGCGTTTGGTGCGAACGCGGGCAAAACAGTGACGGCGTCAACAACAGTTCTGCGCGTTGCTGGTGCTGCTGGATATCCAAGTTTATACAGCTGATAAAACTACTATCCTTACTCCGTATTAATACTGATTTGTTATCGCAATTGATGCTTCGCCTTTCGGGTGAAACGGCGACAATTTTAACACGAAAGTGTTTTATGCCGGGGTCCACCAAGACTTCACTGACGTATTTCCGTCACGGAAATACGTCAGCTTACAATGTACACGAACATAATACAAAGAAAGAAACCAGAAGAAAAAGTTCCACAAACATGCAAAATCTGGAAATCGAACCCACGACCTCTCGGTCCGCGACGATAGATCGCCGAGCGTTTAACCCATTGCGCCACAAACGCATTTGCAGAGAGCTACACAGACGCGCCTTATATATCTAACACTCCTCCGTGTACCCGCGCTCTTGCTCGGGGCGGTGCCGCCGCCTACGAGCAGAAAAGAGAAGTACTGCATTATGACACTAACGCGCACCGACAGTGAACGCTTCGGTGGTCTCAGCACTACGACGCCTCGATGCCAGCATTCGAAGGGACGCTGGCATCAAGAAGCACTACCAACGCCAGGTGGCGTTCACCGTACTCAGCACAGCGGAGCGTGGCCTCCGCAATTAGCTCTGAAAATGTTTCTGAAGTTGATCGCGGAGGCTGCAATTACGACGCGCTGTACGCGCTGATTTGACTCGGTGACGATTCAGTTACGTGCTTTGTCTTGCGCGTTGTATTAGTGTGTCAGTTACGTGCTTCGTCTTTCGCGTTGTGCTAGCGTGTGCAGCGTAGTGCAGCTTCCATATGCACGACGGTTGCTCATGGTCATCGACGTTGGTAGTCGTGATGGAGGAGACGTGCCACCAGGCGTCAGCGTGGGTGCATCAACGCCTAAGGGTGCTTTAGCCACAAAACACCAATAGACATTATATATCAATGTGCAATAAACATTACACTACTTCTGTGAAGACACGTTTCACTTTCGTGTTCTATACCGATTCCTATATAAGAGGGATCAACCCCTAATTTTTTTTTATTCCAATTTGCAGTCATCAAACTTATACATACTTTACCGCTGACTCGCAGCGTTGTTTGAACAGCTCAGTCAAACGCTCTGATCATTTATAGGGGTAACTTTTGTCTAGTTTCAAAGCGAATAGCATGGTCTACCTTGACAGGTCTTTCTTATCTATATAATTGGCTGGCAAGAGGCGAGGAACGCGCAGAAGTGGAGAATGTTTCAGTGGGGTCGAGATAGCGCAGTGAAAGTATGAATACGTCACACATGCTCTTGGTAACGCTACCAAATGTAGAAATCATTTTACCTTGCTACCGTTTCAAACAAAAGACAATGTTTTTAATACTCCTTTTTCTTCGCTCACAGTGGAACGACCTTGATAGTAAGTGGGTTGAAGTGAACGACGGTGGATCATTTCAGGCGTTCATTGAACACAGTATGTGAAGTCTGTTTCGTGCCATTTCTTGTTTTTAATGTCTTCTACTTTCATAATTGCGTTTACTAATCATGTGTAGTATTCTTTTCAACTTTTACTTTCTTGATTCATTTTCTGTTTTACTATTTTAATGTGTACGGATGTCAACCCCACAATACCACGGCCCCTACATGGGGCTAGCAGCAGTATTATAAATGAAGTAGTTAATTTGATGAGAAGGATGGTGCCAGCGTCTGCGATTGGCCCGCTTTCCCTTGCTTAGCTTGCGGTGCCTGGTCAAAAATTGCGGCGCCGTGCAACGGATGGTTAAAAATGCGGTTGAAACGTATCCTCAGCGAACAACGATTAGCAGAGCGATGTCGTATATATGTATACGTGCCGAAAGGGCTTGAAAACGTTATATTGCCACACACATTTTAATTTATCCACAAATAAATCCATTGTCCCGGTCAGCTCCGAGTAGCCAGTGCCAGAGGGATTGGTGGGTAGACATCCTCTATTCCTTTCGAAACGGAGCAAGCTCCGGCTATCCCGAAAAAAAATCTCAGGGCACGGTGTGCGCTATGGTCACAGTGCTCACAATCGTGCCGCGTATGAACGAACACGGCTTTTCAGCTTGTGCGCTGCCACTGAGAGAGTGATAAGGTAGCAAAGATTTGAGGTTGTTTTCTTGTCGCCATTAAGTTAAACAAAGCCCAACGCCAGGGTCACTGAGCTGTCACTTTCTGAGCGGCAGCACGGTAGGTTAAAGGCGTTGTTGGCTCATGCAAGGCACATTCGAGAGCACCGCGGCCGTGGCGCCCAAGCGCGTAGTCACGTGCAGTTTTTTTAAATATTTCACTGGCTTTCTGTATGATGTGTAAAATGATTGCGCAATAAATAGCAAGTAAGTAGTGCTGAATCAGACGTTTGCTGCAACGCTCTACAACTTATCAGTGGATGATTTTTCCTAACTCTAATGTTTACGAAATTACTCAGGTATGCTTGTCTAATTATGAGACTAAAATACTGCACACCGCTACGAACAATAGAGACACAGACGCTGCACTAAGTCCAGAACAATATGCTTTTGGTCGCAAACTCCTATAGCGCACCTAAATATATTAAAACCTTGGCTAAAAGTACCAAGTCATCCTCTAGAGCTAGTTCTACATTTCAATTCATGCATTCCTAGCTCGATTCAAAAATACTTCTTTTCTGAGCAAACTTCGGCGAGTTCGATGGGATTTATAGGATGAACAAAGAGCGCCTGTTAACAGCTCCTCACCGCTAGAAACGCCGTTTGCTCTATGTTCCGAATTTTCTCCCTAGATTTTAGATTTAAGTTTCTGTGGCTTGCATGTCAAACTAACTTCAATCCACGGCGCTAAAACTAAAGCTATTCCAATCTTTTTGTGTTCGATTTTTGTCATTTGCCCTCCATAATTGATAAAACAATTCACGCCACACCCACCTTGCCTGTCTGTAAAGCAACGTCACACAAACTGCGAAAACTCCGCATTCGATATCGCGTGTACGCACTAATAAAAATTACTACGGCGAGCAAAACGAAAAAAGGTTTTCGGCTTCTCCCACTTTACCTTTCTATCACGCGACGGAACAAAGCCTTGAAAGCTCACCACGTGACGCGTACGCACTAAAAAAGTTGCATTAATATGCCGTACAAGACTGAATATATTTCAGTATAGCCGGAGACTGTCCTATGGAATGGAATATGGCAGGCCGCCGATCTCTCTGGCACTGGTTACTTGCAGCAGCCCGGGAGAATTGATTTGCGCATAATAAAGAGGTTTGCGTAGCAATATAACGTTGTCGAGCCTTCTGGCACATATATACTAAAGCCCCTCCATCAGCTTACGCTTTTTTTTTTTTTAAGTAGCGCCAACCTTTAAGGAGGCGCTGCCGCCTATTTGCGGTTCCTCCGCTTCCGGTAGGATGTTTCTGCGTTACTTTCTTCCGTTCTGGCCTTCCATGTTGTTTCCACGCTCGCCGAGAACACGCAGGATGAAGCGATGGCTGCGGAAAGGGCGGCAGAAACATCATGGCGGCACTTCCGCTTCCGTCGGTTGGAGACGAGGGGAAAAGAAGAGGCGGAGAGTGGGTTGGCGCTACTTAACTGACAGCAGTATAGTATGGAGGTGCTTTGACATATAGGGCATCGTTATGCCAATTCTTCTTCGCTGAGGATCTGTTTCATCGGTATTATCAACCTTCCGTCACAGGACACCGCAATTTTAGACCAGCCACCCCCAAGCTAACTAAAGGGAAACGGGTCAATCGCAGACTGCGGTACATCTCTCATCGCCGGGCTATCTACATGCACTACGCTATCTCAGCCCCACCGAAACCTTTCCCGTTTCTGCGCGCTCCTCACCTCTTGGCAGCCAACTAGATTAGGAAAACCTGTCACGGGACGCAGTGGCGTTGGAGTGAAAGCAAACAAAAGTGACCTCCCATGAAGAGGGAGAGCATTTGATTGGGCATTTCAAACAAAGCTGCGGGTCACCGCCCCTTCGTAGTGTCGACTGTTACGTAAATCTGACGTCAGGAGATGGAATACAATCAGATTGAAACAGTGTTACGGTATATGGCCCCAACCGAATGGGGTTGATGCATTAAAAACCTAGCATAAATATATTTATGGGGTTGATGCATTAATGGGGTTGATGCATTAAAAACCTAGCATAAATATATTTATGCTAGGTTTTTAATGCATCAACCCCATTCGGTTGGGGCCATATACCGTAACACTGTTTCAATCTGATTGTATTCCATCTCCTGACGTCAGATTTACGTAACAGTCGACACTACGAAGGGGCAGTGACCCGCAGCTTTGTTTGAAATGCCCAATCAAATGCTCTCCCTCTTCATGGGAGGTCACTTTTGTTTGCTTTCACTCCAACGCCACTGCGTCCCGTGACAGGTTTTCCTAATCTAGTTGGCTGCCTGACGCGCGTTCCGAGGGACAATAATAAAGCTTTACCATACCATACCATAAATATTTACTCGAAAACAAGACGACTATGGTGCATCTGTGCGTTAAAAGTACAATAAAAAATTTGATGTGCTTCCCGAAATAGAAGGCACCTGATTTATACTTACACTTCCTGCTTGCACGTTGCAGTCCGGATTTGAGTCCGTGACCTGAGCTGTAATAGAGACTGGACCTGGAAAAGTGAAGAATGCCAATAGGATACGTTTGTTTCCCTTTCTTCAGAAAAATGACTAAAAACACACACACATAAAAGAAATGATACCTTATCTGCCCATTCGTGCCGTATTATAGCCCAGGTTTATTTCCCGCTGCTGAGTTATATTAAAGACAACGCTGCGGCACAGAAATGCTTTAGCAGCGAAGCTGTTTAAGCTGGAGGTAGTCTGGTGGTACGTGTAGGCCCGAAATGTGGGCGGATCCTGGAGGTAGTGCTGCAAGGGTCCAAGCGCAATGGCACATATACCCCTATGAACTAGAGAAGCTGTTTAAGCTCGAGGATGGTCCGTCGAGTGTACGCCGCAAAAGCTCCGCCTGGTGGTGACGTCACTATGCGTCACCTAGCAAAGCATCGCCCCAGCTGTGCCGACCACGCCGAGCCTCGCCACAGCTGCATGAGCCGTGACGTCATCGCGCGCGCCGCATCGCTTCACCTTAGCTTTGCCGAGCCATGACGTCACCGCGACGTGCGGAGTTGTTGCCGCGGCTGCGCAGAAGCGGAGCTAAGCCGTGACGTCACTGTGCCGACCCACGGGATGTATAGCTCCGCGGCGCCGCCGCGGCGACACAAAAGTCCCACCGTCTCCGCACCGAGCACATCGCCGCGAAGAAGGGGTGGCCGAAAAAGAGCGTCACTGCCGAAGAAGAGGAAGAGCTGGAGGAAGAGCTGCGCGAAAGCCGCCGCGCTGCTACTCGAGAGCGAGTGAGACGACTTCGTTCCGATGCCGAGTATCGCGCAGCCGAAGCGGCCGCGAAACGTCGCCGATTCGCAGAAGATTCGGAGTTAAGGCGCAGATATAGTTTGACGTAGCGTAAGCGCGCGCGTCAAAGTATAGAGGAGGTGGCATTTCGGCTGGCGCAGCGCAACCGGCGTAGCGGGACTGGCCGAAAGCGACGCTCGCCCGCGTGCCGATCACGTCGGACTATATACACGGGCCCTTACAAGCCCGCGAAACCGAGCAAAAGCATTTGAGCGTCCAGAAGCGTCCAGATACTATAATGACCGAGTGTACGTTGCTCCTTCAGCTGTCGATGATTCCGGGGTGATATTGCGCGAAACGTGGCCGAGTCTCAAAGAATAACCTCAGAAAAACTTTGCCGAAGCGAGATAAAGCTAGGTGGGGTCGTCAGCTTCGCTGTTTGCCCAGTCTTCGCACCACTAATGTGAAACTGCCCCCATTTTTTCAGGGATATGCTTAGTCAGTTGCTGATCTGCACTTACCCTTGCCGCCGCACAGATAGCTGCTTACGTTGCGCGTTCGCCAAATGACGTTTGTATAGAACGCATTACACTTTCTTTCCTTTGCTCAAAACAAATTGTTCTGCAATGAAGAAGAACCGGCGTTCAGCCTGGCGCATCGGCATTGTTTCAAACCTCAGAGTTTCGTACCGGGCCGTTTCTGTATTTTCGCTTGGTTAGAACACCTCAACCATTTCGACCTCTCCTGGCTTCCTGTACCCTGTAAATGATCGCCAAAACTGCATTTTTTCTTTCTTTTTTTATTTTAGTGGCAGGCCTTTCACTGCCAAAGCATATCTCTGTGAACTTTTCTTGGTGCACGTTTGGAATATCAGTGACATTTTCGATTGCACGATTCGCATGTGCATCTGGTTGGTAAACGAGCAATCTTGAGAGCTCAGTTTTTCATGCTTGCAACGCGCGATTGGTTTGTGCGCTTACTAAAGGAGCTATATGCTCGTGCGTCGTACTTTCACTGCTCGATCCCCCGTGTTCTCCGGTACCATTTGCTCATGTAGAACTTAGGAAGCCTTCCTATATCGGCATCGTTGCTCATGCAATGTGTGCCATGCAAATCTGTATGGTATGCTTCTATGAAAGAGGATACTATCACAACAGCAATCGTAAAGGCTACGACAAGTGTACTGCCTCAGCGGATCAATTCTCTGGCTAGTAATTAATGCTGCGCAGTTGTTTCATACAAGGAAATAAGTAACAGTGACACATTTGTTGTGGAGAATTGCTAAATTTTGTTTAATGCATGTCGCTAAATGGAGTCAAAAAGAAATTTAGGATGACTAAGCTTCGCCTTTAAGAATATAGAGCGATAGCAGTCAAATATGCCTGACTGCTTCTCACGCTTCCTGGCAACTGCAGCCTACGTAACCGTAATGTTTACAGGGAAATGCTGGCGGCGAACACTATGCACGAAGGCGAGCTTTTTTTTTTTTTAGAAACGCGGCCTCTTGCGTGGGCCGAGCTTCTGTTATTGTTTCGCATATTTAATATTTCAGTCTGAGAAGCTATAACATAAAAGGCATGCCCGGTTGGTGTTTTGTTTCATGACATTTGTTTGTCGGCTGTCACTCTCAAAATTCTGACGAATGACTTCGTAATGAAAGTAGGACAACGTATGAGCAACTTTCGTGATAGAAGAATAACTTTAATGCCGTGCAGAATGCATGGGGCAATTTTCGCTCACAGGACGCCAATGCCGGCTACGGCGTCGTAGCTAACACCAGATTTTTGGCGACGCGGGGCTTGATCATGCACCCGAGAGTATGTAATGTAGCTCGGTCTATTCGTTATTGCGCATCGCCCTGATGCGCAAGAACAATGTCTTGCTACATAACTCCATCAAAACGTCTATGGCGCGACAATGGGACAACCCCGAACATCGGCAAAAGCGCCTCTATAGACTTGACACCGGTTTGCGATTCCGGCTTCCACTTCGGATGCGGAGAGGCAAGGGAACACTAATTCATCGATTACAACTTTGTATGGCGTACACTCGCACATGCCTTCACAAGATTGGACGAGAACGGGACCTTGATTGTAGCGTCCGTCACACTGCGAGACAATAGACCACATACTTTGCGTGTGCCCTCAATATGCGGCCGAGCGAAGGACACTAAAGCGTAGTGTGGACTGTTTGGACTCCCGCCCCTTTTCGGAAGGCGTTTAGGCGCGTGGAGAAGAGTTCATCATGCCCAGCGCACCATAAGATCAATTTTAAACTTTATGTGTGAGACGGGCATAGACGGTCGTCTCTAGGACCTGTGAAGTCAGGACTTGAGAAGTGAAGAAAGTGCGAAATGTGTTTGCGCGATGACGTTTTGTGTGGACAACACTACTCCTGCGTGTAGTGTGTGAAAAGTGCACAACCACGTATTGGACAACGTGTGTAAATAGTAGCTCATTGTACGATATCATATTCACCTGCCACCTACCCCTCCCTCCCTGCCACTTCTCCTTACCCCAGTGAGGAGTAGCAGGCTAGAGGCACGATCTCGAGGCTGACCTCTCCTCCCTTCTCTTCATTAAAATCTACTCCTCCTCCTCCTCCATAACTCTGTGTCTGCAATGTTGCACTCTTTGGTCATCTCTTTGGCCATCGTAAGCAGCATAAGGAGGATCTTGAATGTACTTACGCGCTTGTATCATACCACAAAATCACTTGAAATCATAGGTTCGCACGAAGAATTTTTCCTCCTCCTCACCAAAACCTCAAAAAAGCACAGGCCGTCACTTACAGACAGTTGTAAACTAGGACATACATCACACCAACCAGACTAAGCAGGATCAATCCTGACCTTCCTACTGCATGCCCACACTGCGGCCACGAATACAACAACTTCGAACACATGCTCTGGCTGTGCCCTGCCAACACGGGCACGGACTTTCCTGACCAGTCCTCCTGGGACTCAGCGCTCAGAAGTACAGAGCTCATCGCTTAGCTCAAGGCTGTCCAGAGGGCCGGGGCCGTCGCCGAAGGACGTCTACCGGCCCCGACCTGGGTGGAGCCACCGGATTGATTGACGGGGCCTCCGGCCCCGCTTTAATTCTTTCTCCTCAGGACCTCAATAAAGTTCGTACTCACTAACTCACTTACTTGGCCAAACATCTTTCACAGAGCTTGGTTGTCGTGCAATTGGCTCACCTGGATTGCCTCTTTCAAGTTTATGCGGAAACATTGTCTCATTTTGCACTGCTTTCTCGGCCATGGTTTCGTCAATTAACAACTGGATGGTCCCTACCCAGTAGAACATGGGGGAAGCCGGCTTGCTTGACTGGAGCTAATGCTTGAAACTCCCACCTGTCGGCAGGTTCTTGAACGCGGGCTTGTGACCTGCCACCAGCTGATGCGGCTTGGGCGGCCACTTGAAAGGCTTACGTAGACACAAGTATTTTGATGGTTTTACGTTTCCAGGTTCGTGTCCTGTTCCGCTATTTTTGCATTAGATGTAGTCCGCATGATGGGGACGGGATCGTGGTTGCCTTCGTTCGTGGATGCGTCCACAGGGGCACCTGGAGACGTGCTGCGCCTTGAGTTAAAGGCTGGGTTCGCCCTATTCTGGCTTACGCGTTGGGTCTGTTTACCTCTACGGCTGCGGGTTACGTTCTCGCCCCGGGTGTTGGTGCTGGAGACGAAAAGTCGACGGCCACAGCGGATGTAATCGGCGAGTTCATCAGCTCTCCTTCTTCCATTTCTTGTCTTGTACTTTATTTCGGCTTCCTTCAACATCTGCGTCGTAGATACGTTTGGCATCGCCTAGTTCACAGGCATCAACGGAACCCTGAGACTCAGCTTCACACACGCCCATCTTCAACGCGGACACGGTCTTCTACCCATTGCACTCTCCGTGACTGTGTTGCTCGCATACAATCTCATGATCAATAGGCGTCCCAACCTCATAATGCATGGCAGCAGAGGAAGGTACAAGGCCGTTATCAATGCGCAGTATCACCTGCCGCACGATAGTGTCCACAGACTTGCGATCATACGCTGCCAAAACATCTTCAAGGTCTCTCATCCAGTTCGATGAGAAATCTATAGATGCAGCCACCTCCGCGTGCTGGCCACTTACTACTTGCCACCAAAATGTAACGTGGACGAATCTTCTTTCTTCCGCATGGCTTTAATAAGCCTTCTCAATCGCAGTATTCCTACAAGTCTCGCTCCGTCTTTCTCGTTGTCTCCCTGTACACGCACGCTTATTGATATCATCACTGGTTCTCTCTTCCACCCATTGCAATCAACGGGTCACTGATCAAGTTGAACTGATTGGAGAGAAGCTGCATGTCACACAGTAGTTTTGCGTCACCGTTTCTTATTCTCTTCTACTTGTCCAAGGTGTCCTCTTCCATTTTAACACAATGTAACGTAGTAAGTCGAGAACACACTTCTGCGGCTAACCTTCTGCGCTTTCCGTCTCATTAAACCTTCTTTCTCTCCCTAAATCAGTTTCGCTGTGGAAAGCATGTTCGAAATTACCTTTTCTTAGCTGGAAAGCGACTCAACCTCTTGCTGACGACTATGAATGACAATGTCGTCCTGAGCGAGTTTAAGGGTGAGAATGAAACAGAGTCACTGCGCACGGCACTCTACCTCGTCACCACTCGCTTGAGGGAACCAGAAAGAGCGACGGACTGCTTAAATTTTCTTCCTACAATTTCTTCGAGATCAGCCTGCATTTTTAGACCACTATTTCTAGGATTGGCCCACGATGGAGGCTAGAAGCACACATATCCCTGCGGAAACGTGGGGGTTACTCCCCATGAAACACATTCTCTTCATAATATTGTAATGGCATGGAAGATGGACACTCTAGGAAACCATGAATTTCGACGTCGCTTTGTTTGATGAGCGTTGGCATACTGTTGCTGTACGTTTTTTGTCGTGCGACTTCATAGGTGAATAGAAGTTTGTAATTAATAAACGTGTTGTGATCGGACTGGTCATTTGTAATGTTGCAAGGCCTTTTCTATTTGCTGTTCACCTCACCCCCCCGCCTATCCCGGTGACAGCCGTACAGGAATGTTAGTTATACTGTGGCCTCCAAAAAAGGATGTATAATTTTCCTTTCATTACAGCCACATTGTGTGCCCACATCAGCCTCCAAGACAAAGACGCAACTTCGGCGGGAATGCTACTACTAGTGCGGATTCTGCAAATTAGTCCGCAAATACGTCCTGCTGTGATATAGCAACTTTGACCTCTACAGCTGCTACCTGGTCCTATATTGGGTTGGATTTGACGCCAGGTCAGCCCAGATGCTCACCTTTCACCGTTGACTCCCTCGTGTGGATGGGGGTGCCGCGTACTGTACCCTGCCTTTTGCACCACCGCGTACTATACCCTGCCTTTGCAATTGCCACAGTGCATACCCATATCGCGTCGTTGCAGAAATCCTCGCGGTTAACCAGATCGTCTTCAGATTATCGTCTTCGTGGCCATATTGTGACTGGAGATTTAACCTTGTGGCATCAGCAGAGTAGCTCAGGCACTAGTAGAGTCATTTGGGAGCAGAGTTAATAGGCAAAATATGCGGTGACGGTAGCAACGACCAACACACAGTTGATCAGCGATGTAAAAATCGTAAGAAAACAAAAGATGTAGAAAATCTTGCCGGTTTCAGTAATGTCGCTTGAGTCCTAGCAGCTCTTGTACATATGAACCGTACAATTTGGTTGACGTCTAGACGCCACTGAATCTTTGTTATTCTTGATCAATATGCTCGTACACATTGATCATATCATCAGCTTCCAGGCGATTAAGCCACAAAACACTTGTGGTTTACGAAAATTTTTAAAATGACAGCGGTCAGTGTCCACGGAATTGTCGGCGCTAGGCTCATCGCCCAGCATGGCAACCACATGGTACCCACTTAGAAATTCTATGCGTGGTATATCACGCACTTCCAGCAAAGATTTTACTAGAGCAGTATGTATTCACAACTATTCTCAACGTGATACAAACATCCGACACCAATAAGAAGCCATTTGTCATGTCGATGACGTCATGCGCTAACCAAATGCATTTATGCACTCTATTGTCCCGCGAAAGAGTATCTATCTATCTATCTATCTATCTATCTATCTATCTATCTATCTATCTATCTATCTATCTGTCTGTCTGTCTGTCTGTCTGTCTGTCTGTCTGTCTGTCTGTCTGTCTGTCTGTCTGTCTTTCTGTCTGTCTGTCTGTCTGTCTGTCTGTCTGTCCGTCCGTCCGTCCGTCCGTCCGTCCGTCCGTCCGTCCGTCCGTCCGTCCGTCCGTCCGTCCGTCCGTCCGTCCGTCCGTCCGTCCGTCCGTCCGTCTGTCTGTCTGTCTGTCTGTCTGTCTGTCTGTCTGTCTGTCTGTCTGTCTGTCTGTCTGTCTGTCTGTCTGTCTGTCTGTCTGTCGTCTGTCTGTCTGGTCTGTCTGTCTGTCTGTCTGTCTGTCTGTCTGTCTGTCTGTCTGTCTGTCTGTCTGTCTGTCGTCTGTCTGTCTGTCTGTCTGTCTGTCTGTCTGTCTGTCTGTCTGTCTGTCTGTCTGTCTGTCTGTCTGTCTGTCTGTCTGTCTGTCTGTCTGTCTGTCTGTCTGTCTGTCTGTCTGTCTGTCTGTCTGTCTGTCTGTCTGTCTGTCTGTCTGTCTGTCTGTCTGTCTGTCTGTCGTCTGTCTGTCTGTCTGTCTGTCTGTCTGTCTGTCTGGTCTGTCTGTCTGTCTGTCTGTCTGTCTGTCTGTCTGTCTGTCTGTCTGTCTGTCTGTCTGTCTGTCTGTCTGTCTGTCTGTCTGTCTGTCTGTCTGTCTGTCTGTCTGTCTGTCTGTCTGTCTCCTAACACAAGTGAGAGCTTAGTGTATCTCACACAAATTCAGTGTATTACATTACTATGATCTGCTGCGCCGACAAGAAAATGTAAGGAGTTCTTACCTGTAATAAGTGCTGCAAAGGTGACAGAAAAAACAATGTTTGCCAACATTTCCAAAGCTGAAATGAAAAACTTGTCGCCAAAATGTCCAATAATAAGTACTGAAGCTTGCGTCTTGCATGCACTACTTCTTAGCAGCTGAATAAGTACCTCTGCGACTGATCTGAGAGCTAGTGTTCGTAGTGCACGTGCTTGAACCCGATTGGTCAGGACTCAGAAAAAAAAATGTTGTGACATTTTCTCTGTATGATTTACGACATAAACTACATGAGGCAATCATTTCTATGCTACATCAGGATAGCTCCAGAGTTCCCTATGCCAAAAATGTCAACCTATTTGAAAGTAAACTTTAAGCGGTTATCATTTACCAGCTGCGCTCGCATGAGCAAGCAAAGTCTTGGGTCGTATCAAATTAAAAAAAAAATCATTGTTTCAGCTTATTTCAGTGGAAAATACAGACCAGTATTTGCGAAGATTTACTATCCAGGTGCCTCTATCCCGGACAAGCACACACATAAAAAAAAGGAGGAGGAGAAGAAGCCTATTACATATACCGTTCAAATTAGCATTTCGCCAGAGTTCACTGTTCTTTACAGCGCTGAGCCCTCGACAATATCATTTGTCAAAATGTATAAAGGTCATAAGATTCTCCACATGGCCTGTTATTCTCTCTATCGGACTAAATTTAGATTACACGCTAAGATGATCGTTTTTTGTGACATTTCTACAAAAGAACAGCGTTGGTACGTCAGTATGAAACTTATAGACACAACACGAGTTCTCATGCTGCCTCTTTGTCTTCGAGTTCCATATTTGATCTTTTATTTAAAAGTTGCTTGCACATATATCTAGCGCTACCCAGCCACGCACTCATATATGGTAAAACGAGGTGTGTTCAAAAAGTATCGAACCATCTTCTTTCCGGCATAAATCAATCAAGTGCGGGAGGCTTCCTTCAGTGAAGATATGGAGGTGACATTCATGCGCATGTGTAAATTTTATCCGCCCGCAGAATGCGTCAGTTGCTGGCAGTCGGCCTGTGAGTGCGTACGTCTAGTGAGCGCTTGTTGGAACCCATTAAATTGTAAAATGACGGAACAACATGAGCAGTGATATTGCATCAAATTTTGCGAAAAGCTTGGCGATACACACGTAGAAATCATTCGCAAGATTCAGCTGGTTTTCGGTGACGATGCCATGGGCATTTAACAGATAAAGGAATGGTACAAGCGCTTCAAAGATGCTCGCACATCAGTGGACAGCGAACCACGTTCGGGCAGACCCTCAACAAGCCGAGTTGAGAATGTCATTGAGCAAGTGCGGACTTTGGTCATGGTGGACCGTCGCATCACAGTCCGAGAACTTGCGAACGAGATAGGGGTAAGCATTGGTTCAGTACATTCAATATTGACCGAGGATTTGGGCATGACGAGTGTGTGCACAAAATTCATGCCGCAAAGGCTAACAATGGATCAGAAGAAACTCTGTCGGGAAATCGCACAGGATCTTCTGGACAATGCAAGGAGAAACCGCAACTTTCTGAACACCGTGATAACAGTCGATGAGTTGTAGGTTGATGGGTATGACCCAAGAACCAAGATGCCGTTCTTCCAGTGGAAAAATCATACATCCGTGAGGCTAAAAAAAAAAAAAGCACGGCAGGTCCGCAGCAATGTCATGGTCATATTCACCGTTTTCTTCGACTCCCGTGGGGTGGTGCATCATGAGTACGCTCCACAAGGCCAAAGAATACGACCAGGAGGTTCTTCGTCGCCTTCGTGATGCTGTGCGGCGGAAACGGCTGAATTTGTGGGCAGCAAAAGCTCGGCAGCTCTATCATGACAACGCACCCGCCTTTTCTGCGCATCTGATTCAGACTTTATTCGCCAAAAATAACATTCCTGTGGTTCTTCAGGCTCTTAACTCCCCCCGACATAGCTCCGTGTGACTTTTGGCAATTTCCCAAGCTGAAAATGCCGCTGAAAGGAAACCGACTTGAGTCAAGAGAAGCCATCATGCGGGATGCGACGGCCCGGCTGTTCGCCATTTCCAAAGACGCGTTCCAGAAGTATTTCCAACACAGGCGCTGGGAGACGTGTGTGCATTACCAAGGACACTACTTTAAGGGGCTTAGGGGTTCGCACCCCTCCTAATCAATAAATGTATTTCTTGTGACCAAAGGTTTGATACTTTTATTGCGATAGCAATTATATGGACACTTCAATGGGATTTCTGCCGTCGGCGTCGCCGTCGTAGTCGCCGTCGCCGTCGCCGTCAGGTTCCGTATAGATTCCAAGGGCGATAACATCGTCGTCGCGCGCCGTACGAGTAAAAGCGCGCGGGGGACGCGCGCTATCACGGAGAGCCAACGCACGGCGGAAAGCAAACGCGATTGTCGCCCAAAAGGCCGTGGGGGTATGGGGGCGCTAGCGGTCGAGCGCTGTACGGGGGCGCAAATAGAAATACGCGTCCGGGCTCGACTGGCGCGCGCACTCGCTTCTTAAGAAGCGAGCGAGCGCGCGCGCCAGTCGAGCCCGGCCGTGTATCCACACGGCTCTGACCTTTATGCGCTGTCCTTTCGCCGCTCAGTTTCCGTTGAAGCGATAGACCACACGATTCTTCGCCCTCTGCAGCGGCCGCGCCAGCGTTTTGACAGTCGTTGTCTGCGGTCATTCAGTGTGATCTATTCATGTTTGCTTGTGCGCGATAACACCACGCTTGTCAATTCAGTTAGAAAGCGAATGTGTCCAAGTTTATGCGGCCGACAAAACTACTCTACTATCCCTACTCCGAATAGCTCTCTACCAATTTGCTATCGCAATTGATGCTTCGCCTTTCGGGCGAAACTGCGACATTTTTTTTAACACACCTCGTATTTCATTGACCCGTCGTGGTTGCTTAGATGATTTGGCGTTACGCTGCTAAGCACGAGGTCGGGGGAACAAATCCCCGCCACGGCGCCGCATTTCGATCGGATAGAAATGCGGCCGCCGCGGCCAGGTACTAAACATTAATCTGTAGTCCCCAACTGCGGTGTGCCTCATAATGAGATCGTGGTTTTGGCACGTAAAAGCGCCGAATATATTTTTTATTGCGATAGCAATTATATGGACACTCCAACCGCAATTATGCCGTCGGCGTCGCCGTCGTCGTCACCGTTATACCATTGCCGTCACCGTCGTCGTCACCGTTACCATCGCCGTCGCCGTGAGAGGTTCTGTATAAAATCCAATGGCGATAAAATCGTCACCGCGCGCCGTACGCTGTGTGTACGGCAATCGCGGCTTAATAGAGAGGTTTAGCTTGTCCGGTAATCGGGTAAACGCGCACAGACCGGGCGTCGGGGCGTGTTGGCGGAACCGTAAACGTGAGCGGCCTGTATGGTGCTGCCACCTGGTGGCGCAGATCTCAAACAGACAAAACAGCTAATATTGCATTAACCAAGTGTATTTTACTTCACTGGTGGTGTAAATCGTGTTTCTGCCGAAAATTTACACCACCAGCGAATTAGAATACACTTGGTTACTGCAATATTAGCTATCTTTCCTCTGTTTCAGCTCTGCGCCACCAGGTGGCAGCACCATACAGGCCGCTCACGTTTACGGTTCCGCTAACACGCCCCGACGCCCTGTCCACCCGCGTTTACCCGATTATCGGACAAGCTAAACCTCTCTAACATAGCGCACGCGAGGGAAGAAGGCAGGCCGGAAGCACGCGGTCTTCTTTCGTGCGCGAGGCACGGGGGCGACGAGAGGGAGAGAGAGGGGGGATGCGTTCTGGTGCGTCGCCTGCTGCTCACAGCGCGGCCGCGTGGCCGCCATATCTTGAAAGTGCGCGTACGCGCGGGCCTCATCTTCAAAGCGATCTGCGATGGGGACAAAGTGCATGCGCCGAGTGCCGGTAGCTTCGCATCCGCTGTACTTTCGACGTTTAGTTCGCGTTAAAGCGAGACGAGAGACAGCGCGAAGGTCAATTTGCCCGCTGCTGCTGGCACGCTTACTCACTCCGGCGGTTTCACAGCCAGTTTCCGCGGTCATCGAGCGAGGTGTGTTCATGTTTACCTGTGCGCGCGTGACAACGTGCTTGTCTATTTAATTAGTAAGCGAATGTTTACAACTTCATACGGCCCATTATACTACTATCCTTTGCTTTGTATAACTCTCTACTAATTTGTTATCGCCAATCGATGCTCCGCCTTTCAGGTGAAACTGCGACTTTTTTGTATATATTATTACTACTATGTTCGGCTTCGTATGATACATCGCCCATGACAGATTCTGCTGGAGTCTCATATTATATGAATGAATGAATGAATGAATGAATGAATGAATGAATGAATGTAGCATTTATTATTATAAAGCTGACCTTACGGCCTAAGTGAGAAGAGGTGGGTATGAGAACAAATGAGAGAGGAGGGACAACCTAGGAATCAGCGGCCAACCTCAAGGATGTCATCGAGAGCCCCTCTAAGGAAGGCGGTGGTTGTTATCTGCGCCGGACACGCTTCCGCCAGCTCAGGTTGTACAGAGTCTTCAGTCGAAGCAAAACTTCTTGGCTTATTAAACTCACCCTCCCTTATTTCAATCGAGAAAATTTCGCCAGTAAAATTATTGTTGGTAATTTAGCGTTAGCTAAACCATCGCAGTGCGTCTCCAGCAGGACTGAATCACTAATATTTTAACTTAGTCGAGAAAAAATGCAGGTTCCACTAAAAACCTAAGAAATTATGTTAGTTTATGGTTATTTTACGCATAATAGCCATCCGTGAATAATGTGTTGTGTTAGATACTGCGTACCTTATAGCCTATGCAGAGAATATTGTAGGCTGATTGCATACCCGAAATCTGCAACTATCAGAGAACTCTCCTTGCAAGGCAAATTGCGGCAGGTACACCTTAAATCTTTGTTTGCCTCGCACGGCACGAGAGCTCACGCATCAGGGACTCGGATGAAATCCCGGCCGCGGCGGCCGAATTTT
Source organism: Dermacentor silvarum (assembly GCF_013339745.2). Taxonomy (NCBI): domain Eukaryota; kingdom Metazoa; phylum Arthropoda; class Arachnida; order Ixodida; family Ixodidae; genus Dermacentor; species Dermacentor silvarum. The sequence continues at coordinate 451,645,516 of NC_051154.1, read as the reverse complement.
GATGGTGGCGAGACGCAAGAACGCCCGTGCGCTTGCGTTGTAGTGCACGTTAAAGAACCCCAGGTGGTCATAAATGAATCTGGAGCCCTCCACTACGGCTTACCTCATAGTCATAACTGCTTTTGGCACATAAAACCACAGAAAAAAGAAGAAGAGGAAGAAGTGGAAATTCTGAGTAAGCAGAGTTTTCTGCTGACTCCTTTTACGAAGGAAACGTGATCGTAACAACAGTAACAGACGCCACAAAACCTCGATGAACTAACCTCTAAACAGACACTAAAGTGGAATATTAAGTAAATGTGTACTAGTAAACTACGCTTCCACAATTGAGAAATTGTTACTGATACCCTAAGGAGACGCCATTTAGGAGTTACCTTACGAGTTCGCAGTGGTGTGGTTGATATCAGGAACTGTGATAGAAACCACGCGCAGCTGTTTCTCCAAAAAGAAGGATTGCGGTCTGTTATGAAATCACCAGACTTAGGGCAGCAAGTTTTCATAGATTAGAGAAAAATCTTTGAAAACCGTGACGTCACTTTGACGTACCGGTGCTGTTGATTCGAGGGTTTCTTGAGAAAAATATATTTGCTTTCCTTGTTTTTTTTTACGCTGATAATAAGCTCTCAGCCGCCAAATAAACAAAAATAAAGTTGTGACACCCAACTTTTGTTTACTTAAAATTGATTTATTGTTGCCTTTTCGTGTTCTTCCAACAACTACTGCTGAAATGTTTTCGGCGATAGCTCAGTGTCCACCGTGTCGGTTAGTGTGCGCTATCGTTTAGCATTGAAGTTTTTGCCAGCGAGAAGGACCGCTCTTGTGTTTTGCCGTTTAATCGCTTAATGAGTCATGCCGAGTGCCAGCGCACTTTTACAGATACCAAACGACGCCCATTGATCTTCCACTTACAAATGCTGGTGTGTCAGTGACCTTAACTGAATATGCAGGGCTCTTCAGGGAATCTTCCAACTTTATTTGGATTCTCATAGCCGTTTCTGAATTCCACGGGCACACCTCCTTCACTTGGAACAACTTATCTGTATGAACAGTGCCACGGGCTCTGTTTTTGCTCTGGATTTTGCTTCCGAAAGTACTACCGGTGGAGCAAAAGAGCATTTTGTGTCTAATATGATTTCACATCACAGAGAACACATTTCTCGCTAAGAAATTTACTGAGAACGAGAAACCGTCATCATTTGCATCCGTACACAGGCGAAAGCAATTCGATGATTGTGATACATTCTGTGCACCACAGAAGAAATAAGTTTGTAGCGAAATAACGACGGAAAAATGGTAGCCTTGGATTTCGACCGCACTTTATGGTTACGTCCGGGATCAGTGTGCACAAAAGTGAATCACCACATGCGCTACCAAACAGTACATCATGTTGCCTGTATTAAAAATTTCACGATGCAGTGAAGAAAAGTCTCCGCAATCCACTTCAGAGTACACAACCCACTACAATTCGCCTCATAATCAGATCGTGAGTTTTGGGATTAAAACCTCCGAATTTAAATGTTTAATAATTAACTGACTGTGAGTGCATAAATGGCTATACCTACTGATAGAGCAGGGCACAAGAATGCATTATGGTTTTATCAGCCTCGTTTAACTAACTTCAATAACATCAAAATGCCCAGTACGTAGGGTGTTTTTCTAGCTGCACCAAATTTTTAAATAGTTGCAGTATCAGAAGACAACATTATAACACTTTTGCTAAATTACTCGATAAGGCGGCCATTATTTCTACTAGAAATCAAAATGCTTAATTGAATAATTAACATAACTACGCTTATTAACTCATTAATAATTAATTTTCGGCACATGTTTCAGTTTACGAATTGTAGCTAGTAAGTTTCCAAGTTATATCGACTTTCCAATTCTAAGACGGCACCGGTTCCCAGATATGCGCTGACAACTGGTGGTAAAATTGCACTGTTGTTGCACTTTGTTTTTTAATGAAAACGGTGTTCCATCCATTGAAGCACATAATTGACTGGAACGCTAATGCATTTTGTGTTACATTTTGGCATACAATTATTATCTTGAAATTGGTGTATTTCTGCAAATTCATTCTAAGTGGATACGCCTTGCGAACTCACCGGTACAGCTCGTAAATTTAAATATGTGTTGTAAAGTAAATAATAAAAAAGTTAATAAGTTTAAATATGTGAATTGGCCTAATAAACATTTTGTTTTTTCGTAGAAGTAATGACACGTCATCAAGTAATTTAGCTTAGTAGTTAGAATTGTAGTATCTGCCATAGGGAATTTAAAAAAAAATTATGCCGTGAAAACAAAAACACTCCTTATGTGAAACAGTCATTAGAAAGAAACATTATTTCTGTATACGTTTATGTAATATTTTCCACCGAAGGTTACATATCAAAATAAGAGATAGGCTGAGACTATAGGTGATACAGATGTGACATACATTGCTGAACTCTTATAGCTCAAGAACTGCACTAGAATAAGACGATGGATTGTGTGCTTTGTTAATATACAGCCTTTGAGTTTCATGATCCTCCTTTTCCCGTGTTTAGAATATTTTCTATATGAATAAACCTATCAGTTCGATTTGTGTGCAAGTAGGGGGCCCACCTCCTGCGGATATTTCACGTAACTGGATAGAACCAAGGTAATGTTATTTGCCGCCACTTGGAAATGCTTGGATTATTTTTTGCCTACCGCCAATGTTGCGGTAGGCAAAAAATAATCCAAGTAGGCAAAATAATCCAACATTCCAACAACATAAATCCAATCCAATAATCCAACAACATAATCCGGTAGGCAAAATAATCCAACATTGCCTACCGGCAATGTTGCGTGGAAACATAATGTGAGTAAAAAAATGATCTGAGTATCTCCAAGCGACGGCAAACAACATTAACTTGGTTCTGTCTAGCTACGTGGCATTTTCAGATTTTTTAAGCTTGGTGCAGCATAGTTGGGACACCCCTGACTAACGCTGTCAATTATTTTTAGTAACTAATCTCAGTGCTTTCCGAGTGGGGGATGTTTAGTTGCGATTTTCTCTTCAGCGCGTGCCATAGGAGAGTTTTTGAGTACAGAAGCCCAATTTAGGCAATGTCTCACTATACGCTCAGAAATGACTAAAGGCAAGATTAACGCATGTGCTATACACAAAGCGCTTTCAGTGAGAACAAATAGAGGCCATTTGCAGGGAAACTGAACCGACACTTAAAGTGCATTTTATTATTAAGAAACTTGAAACCCGAATTAGCAGTCGCTGACTTCGTTACAGCAACTATACAAGAATGATAATAGCTTGTCAGCATAGTTATTGCCATCACTGTCACCATCACTGTCGGAGGTTAGACTCCAGTTTTCGCTTCATTTGGAACACATGTCCCAACCACACACTGTCCAGTAGGTCCGCTGCGCTTTGTATTCGATGACGTCTCTTTTCCTTTCGTCAGCTGCTTTAAAAAAGAAAAATAAGTTAATCCTATGGGACAGACCATAGTCTTCAATAGGCATTAATATAAATAAATTAAGGTGTATAAACAACTATGTTGTTGCGGTAAACCATTGTTTTCAAATAAAACACCTCAGACATTCTTTGTAGGTTTAGCACATCGGAAGCACCCCACGTTGCTTTGGCGGCGCCTGCATCTGCATTCGACGTGGAGTATTGGTCTGGAGTACTACAAGACGTGCGTGCAGTGACGGCATAGGTTGTACACAATGAAACAGCGGGTAAAGCAGTCCACCCTGAAGACGAACAACGCAAGTTCCACCACACGAGAAGAAACTTCTCCCCTGGAGAGGAATTTACGTCACGTAGCATGACCTGGTGGAAGCACAGAACGTCTCCCCGCTAGGAAAACTACCTGTATTCTCTGAGCGACGCATATTTCTGTAAACCTCTATATAGCGGGCACCGCCTTGTCCAACATTGCCTGCCTCTTGTTGGGCCTCGGACAAGAAGCCGGCCTACCTGGAACAGGAATTAGGCGCTCTTCATCAATCTATGTGTTGCATGGTTATATTGGGATATGTGCGGTTAGTGTGTAGTGAGTCGTATAGCGAGAGCTGGGGCGCATATAATTCGTGTTAAGAGCAACAAACTAAAAGCACTCATTGTGTTGTGTTCTGGTTAAACATATGCGACGTATCAGATTCGCAGGCAGGAGCAGGTAGACATCAGCTATAGATAATAACTTCACAATAACTCAGAGATGACTATGAAGTATGAGAAGCCATGCAGATACCGATCGATGATCACGAGATTATAAAACCTCTCAATAATCTCGCATTGCAGTCACTCAACGGAAGCGTGACTATTTGCTAACTTTCTTTTTTATTATTTTTAACTTCCTGTGCGTATTTGCTTTACTTTTCTGCCTTTGCAGAGGCATTTCCTTGTAATGGCATGCTGATAGCACATGCATCGCTTTGCGAGAATGGCTGCAAAGTGCGCTTTGGTGCCTTGACTTGGTGGGCAGGAGGAAACTCACAAGTCGCTGCGCGCGTTGATTCAAAGTCGGGTTACGAGGGCGGAAACTAATTAGTGAATAAAAAGTACAGTAACTTCCCACCGTTCGAGTGGGGACACACGTGATTAGCTATAGGCTCGCATTGTGGCGCAGCTTCAAGTTAATGGATTTTTTGGTTACTCGAAGATTGCAGGTTCGTCTCACGTGTGTCATGCGGGTCTGTTTTTTGCGCACTTGCTATTCACTCTCTCCCCAGCTCGGCACTAACTGCTAGGGTACGCACTGAGAAGAAACACTTCTTTGATGCCCGAAAGACAAAATATTGCGTGACAAGCATCATTGGCCCAACGAATTCCCGCTGTTATTTTCTTTTTGCTTCTTCGCTTCAGCCGTAGTGATAGAATTTCAAATGTCTCGCATGTATACATCAATGACTTCAGGATGATTGCTTATTCCTAACTATCACCGAAGTTTGACAACAGCAACAACAGCTCAAAAAGTCGGTCCAACAAGCAGGAAGAAATAACAATTTGCTATGACAAAATGTCCAATTGGACGAGATTGGTCCTCTTTGTTTGCTTATACTCGTTTTTCTATCGTCAATTTAGAGCTTCTTCAAAAATTCATAGTTTACGAGTTTGTCACTACAATTAGGAAGACGAAGAAAAAAAGTGTCAAATAATACTATTCAGTGTATGGCGATGCGTGACGTCCTTGGCCAACGGCCAATGAACTGTCACCCGCGAGGAACATTGCATGTGTCGTTATCATTGGAGGCGACTTGGTCAGCCAGAACATGCGTAGCATTTATTATTAGATGAACTCTGCTCATTAAGTTCGTACATTTTAAAAGATTGTTAGAGTGGTACTCATGGCGACATATGGATTAACATGAAATAAATCGCGGCTGGTTGATAAATAGAGAGAGCGGGGCATCCTGACGGATACGCCCCTAACCCACAGGGACGGCAGAGAACGCTCTAGCTTCCCAGAGACAATAAATACTGAAATGTTATCGAACGTGCTTACGTAGCATGGTTCGTTGTTTTGTAAAGATATCAGTTCGTCACCTTCACACGTAAAGGTACAGGATGTGTAAACGTAATTCTGGAAAGAAAGAAGTGGACACAATGATTAGCTTCATATTTGTCAGCACTGACTAAACGTTCCGCATTCCGTGAACATACCGGTGTTATTTTATTAAGTGAGCTCGGCTGGAAATGGCAACCTGAATGTAAAATTTTGAAGAACAGGCTTTTGGTGCATTACAGTCTGAAAGCTCTACGATTATTTTGCATGTGCATGGCACATCGATGCCGGTTGCAGGGTGTTGCGTTCCTTTAAGCTAACCCTTTCATTTTAATGTTTTCCGTCAATTTACTTGGTGCCATTCGATGCTTCGGCAGTATGGAAACGAGTGAAAAGAATCGGATCATCGAAAGTGTTTCGATGCTTTGTAAATAAGAACCACATGCAGCTAACAGACAATGTAGGCACGTAAAGCATCTGGGTGTATGATTGTTTTTATTGAAAATGCATAATTAGTAATGGAAGAAGTCCAACAGAAACCATCTCAGGATGACTGTCAATGTAAATGCGATAACATAGAAGCAATGTAGCGACGCACCATACTGCCACCACTGAAACGCGCCATTCCTATTAGGCATTTATTGCAGGCAGGCTCCACTCTCGCCAAGGCTGATTCTTGGGCTAGTTGGTACGGTTTCCTCATAATGGCAAAGCCTTTAGCGAAGTTTAAAAAAAAAGGACAGGGACGTGACAGAGACACAGGACAGCGCTAACTCGTGCTTCCCTTTGGCCATGCTGCGCCATCTAGCGGTGCCGCTGCTAAATCAGCGCATAGCACGTGCCTGTATATATATTCAGACAAGGTCGTCTGAATATGTAAGCCTTTTAGAGAGAGCAGTCTGCGCACCACGCACCAGGTGCCACCAGAGCGCGCCACCATTGAACGCCTTCTGAATCCAGAGCAAGCAGGGGCGCGATCTTGTACGCGTTCCAAAATGGAACGGAGGCGGTCCGTTCCATCGCACACGATTGGTCAATTTGAACCGTGACGATCAAATTGACCAATCGTGTGCGGCTCGATGGAACGGACCGCCTCCGTTCCATTTTGGAACGCGTACAAGATCGCACCCCAGGTATCAGACACTGCCGGCCGCTCGAGTGACGTTCCGGCTAGATGCTGGGGATCGCTTACTACTGTGAAGCTGTTTATTTAATATGTGGAAGAGCAGAAGGAAGTTGTGCTCTGTCGTGAACTGCAAGAACGGTGGCATGCACTTGAATGTGTGGGATGAGGCTGCGTGCAAGCTTTATCGGCATGAGCTGCAAAAAGAGTGTCCGTGTTTACGACCATTTGTCTTGTACACCTTTCCGCAGCACAAGCACGACAAGCTCAGCCGCCAGCTCTAAATACCCCTGCAACAACAACACAGCGCTACCGCCACCATACCTGGCACAAAATATCACGGAACGTTCAAATTCGATATGCCTGTAAGTCAGCGCAATGACCTAGCCACTAAAGCACGGCTGAGAAGCTCGAGCAACTTCACTTTCCGTAGCTTCAAGGTCAAACTTGAACTAAAAGGCGGGCATAACGAGTTTTGTTTCTGTGCCTTGAAGAAAACAGCAGACGAGTGATGGCTTAGCCACTTACAACTTTTTTGTTCATGTGTACGCGAATACATTTCAACAGCGTGCTGTAAATCATTGGAAAACAATTGTAGTCAGAACGCTATCTGATCAGGGCCGACGTCAAGAATGCCACGATCGGAACCAACCACCGTGGTCGTAGCAAGTCGCTAAAGTGAATTTTCTGCGCGCGCACGCATGCCTATTCCCGAAGTCGTTGCACAAGCAGGTGCGCTATAAGGTAAAATGATTCCAAACTATTTTGATTCCAAACTCCTGACGTCAAATTTACGTAACCACCGACACAAGCATTGGGCGGTGACCCGCAGCTCAATTAAATACTCAACTCGTTTATAGGAGGTCACCTTTGTTAGCTTTCAAAATCAATAATATTGTCTACACTCAGCGGTTTTTGTTTTCTAATTGGCTGCCAAGAGGCGAGGAGCACGCTCTAGTGGAGAGGGTTTCGATGGGGCCGAGCCAGCACAGTGAAAATAGATAACCGCATGAAGAGCGTGGTGCCCGCTTCTCCGATTGGCCCACTTCGCCTTACTCAGCTTGCGGTGGCTGGTCGAAAATCGCGGCGGCGTGCAACGGAAGGATAATAATGCCGCTAAAACGGATACTCAGCAAGGAACAGTTGGCATAGCGATGTCGTATGCGTGCCGAAAGGGCTCGATAACGTTTTACTGCCACGCAAAAAAGGTTTATCATGTGCAAATAAATACATGCTTACCGGCAGGTGCGAGTAGCGAGGGCCTGAGCGATCGGCGGGCAGCCATCTTCTATCCTATCGGAACGGGGCAGTCTGTGGCTATTCAGAAAAATTTTCAGTTTTGTTCGGCATAATAATGCATTTTTTTTCGCATGCACGTCACTTTGACGTGGTGAGTTTTCGCGGTTTTGGGAGGTCGCGTGACAGACAGGCGAAGTGGGCGTAGCCAGAAAACATTGGACCAATAGCAGAGAGCTAATGGTGAAAAGGCGTCGAATCAGGAATGATAATTTTTCTTTTGTGCGGTTTAATCATGTATAATCAATGTGTACACGTTATACCAGATGGGGAGCTATCGCGGTTTTCGTGATGTCGCGTAACAGACAGGCGAAGTTGGCAATGGCCCGAAAATGTTTTGACCAATCGTGGAGGCTGATTACAAAAATTGGAATCAATACAGTTTGGGATCATTTTACGTTATAGTGCCCCGAGTAACGACAACAGACGCGTGGCCGTAATATATAACAGCCTTACAAGTCTACCGCTGCAAAGACAAGAATACGAAGGGTAAAAGAAAACATCCGGCTGCTACATTCGTCGCTTTCAGCCGGTAAGCTTGCACACAATTATATTGCGCGGCTTACAGAATGGATAAATCAAAGGCATACTTACATTGCCTCCGCAGCTATGACCTAAGTCTCGTGTCGTCGTCCTACTATCTGCTCACCATGGTGGCCGAATTGGCGCCTATCTAAGCAGTGCCAGCGGTTGCCGTGGCAATTCTAAACAAGCCAGCAAACGCCCATCAGAAGGCCCTCAATGGCGGGTGCTATCACGTGAACAAATCTAGCAGCGCCCTTTGGTAAGGTGCTGTAAAAGGTCTATATGACGTGGTTGGGATTGCGTCCAGCATCAAAGAAATTTTACAATACTTTTGTGACATTTAAGAGCGGCACATACCTAGTGACCCACGCAAGTTAGTAGAGTGGCACATTCCCAGTGGCACATACTCAGTGACCAAAGTTCGCGCGAGAAAGGTTAGATGCTAACGGACAAACCAGAAAGTAGGTAAAGTTCCCCAAATAATGCTAATGACATTCAAAAGCCATGAACGACGACAAAAAGACAAGTTGCTGCCGATGGGAGCCGAATCCACAATATCTGAGAGATGCATACGATGGTATTGGCCGATGACAGACACGCATAGACACGATTTTCAGTTATAATACTTGAGATGCACCGTCTTGATGTTCTAGAAAATTATTTTCATGTTACTTTCAGCGAGTGATGCGGCAAATAACGTGCGAAAGTTCAGGATCTCTTATTCATACCAGGTTAGCCCAACGGCCCTCAAAGCGGAATCACTTTTTACCAACCCTCGAGTGCTTTATAAAGCTCGCTGCATGAGCTTCGGTAGATGAACTCCCTAACATTTCCGCTCGTAAGTGCTGTTTTTCTTCGGCCTGCCACCTTTGCTAATAATATCACCAATATTGCGATTGGGGAACACATTCTGTGTAACAGCATTTTTGTGAATGCAGGCCTCGATCTACCGTTGGTACTACGGGGTCTCAAACGTGCTATTGGGCCAAAGAAACAACACATTAGTGCTAACAAACACAAGGGCATTTATGGCACCTTTCATACCAGCTAGCCGAATTACTGCTGTAGATAATGCCGATGGGCATGGACGAATCGAGGAAGTCCGAGGAAGTATGCCGACCCCAAGCCAAAGAAGCAGAGAGAAAAGGGTTACTCCCTTTTGCGCGCAAGTAACCCCGCCGTTATGTGGCATTACTAGCGTAACACCCGCGCCATTTTTCGTACTATTCTGCAACTACACCAACCACCGGCGTCGTTTAGCTACGCGGTGAAACCAAATTACGTTGAGATGCTAGAGCCATGCGGGAAAAACAACAACAGGGGATGCGTGGAAGTCGAGCGTCCCGACAGTACAAACTTGCTCCACAAAGAGCAGCAAATCTTGGCCAGAACTGCTCGGACTCAGCCATTGAAATTCACCATGACATATCCAGTTCATTTTATCGTAATATTTTGCTCACTCGCGTACTCGCGTTTAGGAAAAGGGAAACCAGTGGGCATCGCTAGAGTGGAATCCTGGGAACCAGTATTTCGCATTACTGCACATGTTTATTAGGTTATTTTTGGTTGCTGATATGATACAGACGATCTAACAGCACCCAATTATTTTATGCCAACCGAACGCAAAATAGTTTTTGTTCGGTAAATCGAGCTTTCTGCCTTTGTATTGAACTATCTTTATTTTTAAATGATTTTCTTGAATGATTTTTTTTCTTTGAATTCACGACCCCGTAAAGAGACCAGCCAAACTCTGAGCCCTTTTCTACGGTTTAGGGGGAGCACGCGACAGGTGCGTAGCGCTGCTTGCTTACTGTGTGTGTCGCGCTGAATTCATGTTACGATTTGCAGCGAACAATTGTTATCATAACCTAATTTCATCACAAAGGCATAACTGAACTTGACGGGGCGCTGCGGTGGACGGCTTTATAATAGTTTGGACCTATTTGCGTTTTTTAACCGGTAGGCAAATCTAACTGCACCACAGCTTTGACATTCTTTCACCATTGGAGTGCGGCCGACGCAGCATCCAGTGCGACCCACGTATCGCGACCTTGGCAGCTTAACGACGTAGCCCCTGAGGCATCGCGGCGAGTGCAATGAGGAGTATTAGTACGAGTGTAATTGTGTGTTTGTTTGGTTATGGCACGCACGAAACATATTACGCCAGGTAATGAAGGAAACATAACTTTTTATATACTTACGGCATCACTTGTCTTTTTACAGTTTGGATCACTGTCTACAGGAGGCTCCTGTGTCCGCACATTACCTGTCCACACAAGTGACCCAGATATACGCGCAATCAGATCAATGCTTGTTTAAACAGTTCTGCGGTCTCAAACATGCCATTCGGACAAAGGAACGACAGCACTGTAGTGGGAACAATCGAAATAAAATTCGTTGTGTTTTTCTGTGCACCAATCTAGCCGCCGAATTACTACCAAAAGAACATTCCGTTGTGCGCTTAAGAATAGAGGAAGCCCGACTAACCGCCACTGGATATCGGGCGAATATGTTCGCCCCCATGCTGGACACCAACGCCTAATGGTTCGCGTGTGCACTGACGTGAATGGTGGCACGTGCGAGTGATAGTGTTTGTCCATCCCGGTGCCGCGCTTCGAAGTCTCGCGAGATGGTCCCGCAGAGCTTGCCGATAGGCGCATGACAAGTGCGCACACTTTGCCGACCCCAAGCAAAGAGGAAGAGGCTACTCCCTTTTGCGGCCGAGTAACCCCGCCGTTAGGTGGAGTTAGCAGCGCAACACTTGCCCCATCTCTTGTAGTATTCTGCAACTACACCGACCGCCGGTGGTGCCCAGCTACGCGGTGCAGATGGATTATTGGAGATCTGAGAGTCATGCCGAGAAAACAAAACATAAGGGGGTGCAGGAAAGTCGAGCTTTGCCACAAAGTATCATTCTTTATGTGCAAGGCTGAGCCTCATATGTAAGGCTCAGCCTATTTGAGCGCATGGGCACCGCGACTAACTGCAGCGTAGTCGCAGAAATCGATTCAAAAAAGTTGTGATAATGACCTCCTTAGCATCCAATACTTTTCAGGAAAAAGGGCTGTACATTTTCAAAATTGTTCTGGGAAGGGGATGTTCCAATTGAATTAAACGTATTCAGTATTCGACTGTTAATTGAAGGTAAGATTGAAGAAAAGAAGGGGGGAGGGTTGATTGGTTTTGCTTGTTTCTCCCTTTGCTTACGCCGCGATGTAAGGTACGCTAAGATAACCAAGCAGGTATGTCTGATAACGAACCAGCGACCGTACATGGAACACTTGCATTGGAAGCTACCCTGTATGCGACCAATGTTTCCCGTTGGGCTTATGTTGTGTACGCTGTGCCAACGTCGATCGAGCAGTGGTGTTTATGGCAGGTGCAAGTGCATTGCGGCGAACTCCACCTTCACTTCACCCGCATTTCCTTAGTGCTACACGGGCTACTTGCAAGATAATCGCTGGTTATTAAAGCAAATGCACACCAAGAAAAAAATGAAGAAGAAAGTTTGAGTTGGATGTGCTCCGTCTAGACATTACGTAATAAAACTTCAATTTCTTGCACATAACGTCCAGCGTTACTGAACCAGATGATACCATCGGAATATTCGCAGGTTGCTGACATGTTCCGCGCTGATCTTCACACCTGTAGGTTATCAGTCTAGTAGCCTGAATACTTCTAGGCATGCAGGGAATAAACATCACGATATTATGTCTTTTTGCCTGACACCGTTTTAATAGCTTTATTTTCCAGCTTTTCTCGTAAAGAATTATGGTAGCTAGGTGTGGAATCTTTGTGGTCATTCGCTAAGATAATCACACATCCTTCCCTATTTCTTCATTCCTCAAAGTCTAAATGACTGCTTATATTTCTACTGAACTGGTCGTCTTTTGGTAATCCACGCAGGCCGTACTGAGAGTTCCATTATATTCCTAATTTTTCTCAATTAGCTAATGAAGGACCTGGATTTGATACCTTCGATATCTGTTTCTTATTTCCGCCGGTTTCAACATTACGTAGGAGTGTCTAAATAAAGTCAAAAGTTGATAAGTGCTGCTAGCAATAATTGTTTCAGGTAATCAAACAGTCAAAAAATTGTTTGCGGACACAAAGCACTTTCAAATAAAAATTTTGCTCTAAAATAAAACCTTTCATTGCCACAAATGGGGGGGCACGTTTGTGTTATTGTCTAAACTAGGGATAATAAATGGAATGTGAAGTCCAATATAAACGTATTCTCTGTCTCAACCATATGCCTCGATACTTGAGTTGTGTCTACCAAACCAAGTGTAGATGCCGCGTTTGCGATGAGTACTCGTCCTTAGAAATAATGTTGCCAACTGGTGGAACGAGAACAGCTCAAACTCATGAGGTAAGAGTTAAGAAAAAAATTTAAGAACGGATACGTAGGCAACACATTTACTTTAGTCTTTTTTTTCTAAGCAATACACGGCACGTTTTTTGCGTGCCAAGTTCAATATACTGCGCATCTTTCAAAAAAAAAAAAAAAACTTAAGCGGCCATTTTATAAATTAGAGTTGATATAATTCGATCGACAATAGTTGGAGCAACACATTTAAGGGATATTGTGTTCTTGCGTTAATAAATTTACCTTCAACAATGTAGAAACACAAGCCTGCTGTAACGAACGCGCAGTTCGCTCTTTATAACTATATAACAAAGTTGAGTAAAGCAATTTTTGTTCGAATGTTCTACCTCCTAATCATCTAGCACGTCGAATACCTTATAGACGTGGTCAGCGCTCACTGCAATTACATAGAGCGAGATGAAGGAGCAGTTTCCTATAGATTTAATTAAAACGGGCTTGTTGTTTCGCCCCTCCTCAGGCAACCAATGAAGGAAATACAGACAGGGTAGTTTGTTTGGCATGATTACGTGTACTATACAGCATGTACCAACAATGAACGTAAGCTAGGAATTGTAAAAGATACTCAATGCTCAGTGTTTGGCAGAGATCGACCTCACATTTTCCTGACTTCCAGCAGAAATGAAGAAAAAAAACGTGTCCATGTAAGGGACCTTCATTTAAAATTAAAAACATAGGAAATACCAGCGTAACAATCGGTTGTCTTTTTTTATAAAGCAGCATCCAAACATCTAGATAAAGTTGCAACATTCCCTTGTTCGGCGCCTGTCCTGGATACCAATGCGGCAGTAAGCCGTCACAACTAACTTGCACTGTGTCTCTGAATACATCTTCTGAATACCTTTATGTTTAATTCACGTTACAATAGATGCCGTCAATTAAGCAATTATTTTTTTGGGTTGGCGTTCCAGTACGTCCTAGCTTTTTTGGTGTTAATATGTATACCATGAAAAAAGCATTAAAAGCATTGTCCCTCCATGGTAACCACTGTGCGCATATAGAGCAAAGCTTTATATTGTGCAGTTGCTACTGCACGCTAGGTTAAGTGGCACACGTTAGAAATGGTCTTGAAATTCAGATCACTTACATATAACAATATTCGCGAGCACCAATGTGGCAACGAGGGTTGGGGACATTTCGCACAAATACGACACGTTGGTTTACGCCGAGTTGGTTGCCTACGCGCGTATTACTGCCGCAGAAATCTGGCAGCCGAATAAATTACCTTACAGCTGACACGACACGTGACGTTAAATTGTGTGAGCGGGGATAGGAGTACTGACATTTCGAACAAAATGTGAAGGATATGTTTGCATGGAAAAACTATGTTTGGTATATTAAGGTCCCATTCACAAAAAGGTTAAACCATTTTACCCTATTTTAGACAGCACCATGGTGTAGCATTTACCGACAGAAGAACAGTGGCTTTTGACTGCAGATGGCATGTAAACAGACCTGTTTAGAACTTTCCGAGCGGTAATAAACGAGAAAGTAACCTTTAAAAAGTAGGGGACAAACCCAGCGGGTCGATTACAGGTATTTTCACACATACGTACATACGTGAAGAAATCAAGGAGGGGAGTGCCAATCTTATACAATAAGAGTGAAAATTGCGTCCTTCTCCTCTGTCAGCTTAACAAATCTGCAACACATTCGAATTGATTTCATTTCATTTATTCATTTCTCATGCTGCCAATAGGCATGCGGCCCTGGCGACAGCTGACTACGTCATATACACCGCACTGGGGGGAGAATAATCCAAAAATAAAGACATTTCTGAAGAGACTAATAGTACTGCGGAAAAGCAAGAGAGCTATGACAAAGCTGACCATGAATGATGTGGCTACAAAATCACACAATAACAGATGCAAACTTGCATGTGACGTCAGAGAAATAGGTCACTGTTCAGAAACATCGAATCGTATGTTCCCTGCAATCGTGACAAAGCACACGGTAAACGAACGTCAACATAAAATGTACGCAGGACTTACCAGATGGTATGCGAAAGCGCAAGGACGTGAGTATAGTGTGGCGCATGCCTGGTCACCTCGCATAACTTGGCGTACAAATGTCATGTCGCGATCAAGCCGTCTTTGACACAGAGTTACAAGCCCTAAGTCTGCCAATTTCAGTTCATAACTCTAAAACCGGCATCGGACAATGTGCCTGTCATAGGCAATGGGCACAAACTTATGCTACACTTTTTCAACCAAGTTGCTGTAAGAAAGTGACAAGCAGTTCCAAACAACCCATGCGAACTGTAGCCGTGAACGAACTAGCTGACAGTAAAGTTCGTGAATACATTGCAATCTCCAAAATGTTTTGTTAACCTTGAAACTGCGCGAAGGGGTCCTAGGGCTATATCAACAATACGTGACAGATGTAGAAAGAAAGTGCAGAAAACTATCAAAAATAACGCGGGCATGACCCATACGACTATAACTTCGCCAACAGAATCTGTTTGGAAACGGACTCAAACGCTTTGGGCATTTGAAAATACACTGTGTCAACCTGACTCCGGTTAAGTACTATTGGTGCGCTATAACCAAGAAAAACACACAAGTTTGTTTCTAATGATCGCCCTTTCAGAAAATCATGTTCCACTGGTGAGAACTTTGTCCTAAAGTAAAAAAAACATAGATGATTCTAAATAACCATTTCTAGAACTTTCGATAAACCACAAAGAATGGAAACCGAACGAAAGTTATTGATATCACAGAATGTCCCAGATTGAATTACCGCGACAACCAATGCTAATTTCCACTGGGACGGAAAAACACTGGTTTATAAGGATAGATTGAACAAGAATGTTAAGACGGGAATGAAAATGTCAGCACAGCCCTTGATTATAATGTGCAGAATGTCGTCACTACCAGCAGTAAGCTTCAGCTTGCGTATTGATTTGAATACTTACTCTTCTCTTATGGGTGAATATGATGAGCAATCAGCATTATCAATATAATTCATGGTGGCAGGCCCACTAAATAGTTGCAAGAAACTTTCACTTTGCGAATACACAGAAAGTGCCTCGAGCGGCCAGTCGCACGGCAATTCTGCGTGTATTCGCGGGCTTCTTTCACACCCGGAAAAACAAATTTATGTAGCACGTATTGAGCAACAGAAAGCTGTATCGGGAGTTTTTCATGTTGCTCTACAACTTTCTCATTGACACTTTGATAATTAGGACAGTACTTCTCGAGTTAGATAATTAATTACAATTACCTAATTAAATCTCAGTAACGAAAAAAATACTGACCGCTACTCCACTGTACTGGAAACAATACGCACTAGGTTTGCTTCGCGTAACACCGTTCCGCTTTTTTTTAAATCGTGCTGCATGATACCTGGGACACCCTGTATAGTTGGAAATGCTATTGATAAGCTTTGTTATTTTTTTTTCTTAGACGTTTAGAATAGAATAGTTCATTCTAGTGTAAAGATGTAGAAATATTTATGCGGAAGCCAAATGCTACCTGTGTACACCAAACAGATCAAAGGGCAGACATTTTCCGGGTGTCCATCACACTTCGGCGCATTCAACTAGACTCCGCTGCATGCCTCCTGAGCAGTAAGAGGCAGCCCGTCTTGAGACACACCGGGCTCTATGACGTCGAAGTTTTTACCACTGTGCGCAATTTCAAAAAGCTTATGGGTGGTTTCAGAGAATACATTATGGCATGAAAAAACATCGCAGCATAATTGAAGACATTAAGTTTTCGGCAGTCATTACAAGCAGTCGTCGTTGGGTTCTGTGTGATAGCAATGAATAGATAAATCACTTCACTAGGTTCCAAGTTTACCTCTTAATTAACAACTGTATAGGAGGACCTCGTAAGCGCAAAATCAAAGCCAGCCAGTAGGTAATGCGTATTCTTTCAATAAAATGTTGTGCCTAGCGGGACTTCCAGGAAATCGGCGTACAGTGTTTTAGTGTTTGATTTCAGGACTGCTTGAACATTGACATTTGTATAACGATCTTTGTATTGCACAGTAGACATGAACTATAAACTTTCTTTTATATAACGTGGGTGCATATGAATCGCTTCTCCCGGTCTGACTTTCTTTTTTGCATTGTTTGCATTTCCGTTTTTAAGGACTTCGTATGTTTGGGTGTTTGTGATATGTGTGTGCGCATTTATAAAGAAATGTCTAGTTGCAACTTCTTAACTATGCCTCTGTATAGCAGGCTCTAATGCAGCCTACATTCCAGTTTTTCTGAGGTTATTGAACAAGGAAGCACACAGCGTACACGACGAAATGCATCGCTTTCCAGCTGTCATTTCTGTGAAAAAAACAGCATAACTGTCAAGCTCCTGAGTGCACCTCCCAAACAGGAATTTTGTTAAGTTTAGTAAAAGAATGGTTTATTTCAGTCTGTGATTTTATTTCTACCAACGGTGTTCTCTGCAAGATGTAGAATATAGTTAATTGTGATCTAATTTTGTAGGCCACGATGAGGCAGCTGCATTTTTTGTTAGCATTCTCAGAGGGTGACTGTCATATGGTGATTGGGGTGCAATGGCAACTTCCTCATTTCTCTAAACAAGATGATACTGCGCTGCAGAAGTGTTTAGCGGTTACGATACAATTAAGGCACACCAATTGGTGCTTCGGTCAGTTTGGCTGGCAGAAATTCCGCAGAAGCATGCAGGCACTCCGTGTTGCTTCTTATAGAAGCTTTCGGTATCGCTGCAAACCACCGTTGATAGAAATTTCGGTTTCCGTAGCAGAAGTACAATATAGACTCTCCATTTATCGCGGCGTCCATTGTATTTGCGGCAGCTGGTAGTTCAACCGCATAATTACAGACTGTAGGGCCCGACTCATAAATCCGGAACAACTCGAATAATGTGTTCCATTTACCAGGTGCAATAACTTTTCTTTAGCTTGAAGCGTAAAACACATCCCTTTCAAGCTAGACATCAACGTATATATTTATTTGCGCAGAATGATGCTTTCTTTCAATTGCAGTTTTAATTTGTAATAATGTCCGTATACTTAATGTAATTCTAACTTTTGAGTCTATCGCCTTTTTGCCAGCACCGCTGGTATTGATCATTATTTTACATGCTGCAGAAACCTTGAAAGCCACTTGTGTTCTATCTTGACTCATGCGAAAGCACTCTGGTAACCTTTATTTTTTCAAATCAAAGGGGGACACAGCAATATATTTCGCTTGCTTATTTCTGGCGGAGTCTAGCTCTTCTTCGTGCTTTGAGGAACGCATACTCCATCTTGGCAGACACCTTGAGCCCCACTTGTCTGTTGTGTTAGACTTGGAACGGGTGATTTAACTTGACCTCCTTGAAGCTGGAACGTGGTTAATAAGAAAAGGAGAAAGGCGCCATCAATAATGTTACCACTTCAGCACCATCGTAGGAATTTCGAAGAGTAAATGTTGAAGGAGAGAAAAAATCTAAGAAGCTGACATGATAACCGTTGCGCATTTAAGGAGATAATTAACTTATTTAGCTTCTTATACTGGAAAGTGACTTTTAATAACTACTTTTTTCTATTATATATTAATAAAACAAAGTAAATTAACATATCAAACAGGGAAGGAGCACACTGACCACGCAGATCACAAGATTAGTAACTCTTGAACGCCAGTCCCAAATAATGTGACCTTTTTCTGTCAGTCATCGATAAAGTGAGAGAAAACAGTTCGGAAAGCGAGTCATCAATGGTTAAGAAAACAGCCGGCTTCTCGGGCTGCTTGAGGAGCTTCAATAACTGATGCAACGAACAGCCTATGGTCTCACTCAAACAATCGTTCAAACAGTTGGATGCACTGGCTTCAGTATTGCCACGTTTTAGTGACGGTGAAGAAACAAACATTGCCATAACTGTGAGTAAGAATCCATATTATATTGGGCATACCTGCGCCCAGAAATGAATCAACCCTAAAGTGACAACGATACTCGCTATCTCAGTCATCGGAAGTCGAATCCAGTCTCTAGGGACGAGTTCATCGGTTATTTACACATGCCTGACAGTGCATTCAAAAGTTATCGCTTATGCTCGCGTATTTATTCGAGAATCTGCAGCATTATTCGTTGATAGTTAGAGTCAGATAAGACAAACTTACTTCGCTGTAGAATTGCTGACAATATTAAAGAAATTTCTAATGGTACAGGTGCTTCTTGCACCCACAATAACGAACACTGAGAAAAGTAAGGTGGGGACGTGTGGTTACAGTGTACTAGAACCCTATTCTAGTACGCTGTAGCGTGGTGATATGAATAGAGTGGTCGCCACTTGGCCGTAGGCAGTTCATACAACTCTCCTGTACGTTGCCGCATCGGCATGCTGGATAAGCCACGCGTACATAAAAAAGATGACCAAGCAAAAACAACGAGATGATCCGTGAGTGTCGTTGGCTACCGTTGGCTACGGCCAAGTGCGTAAAAAAGGTTCTTTATTTTGCACATCCGAAGTAACGTTGGCTTTTTTGCAGTTTTCTTTATTTCGTGTGTGTGGTTGTGTGTGTTAGCGCCATGTTTACTCCAACCACAGTCTTTTATATTTGAAACTCCTGCCCAATAACTGTAAAACTGGAGTATCACGGGAAGATCGCTCAACCCCATCAAATCACTGGCTCAGAAGGAGAGAGGAATTAGCAAACGGCAGAGAGGTTAACGAGATAGTATTATCCGGTTTGTAACCCTCTGGGGGAGAGGGGATGAGAAAAAGGAAGAAGAAAATACAAAGTAGAGAAAGACAGAGTGCAAGGTTATGAGGGAGAGCAAAACAGAGGAGCGAGACCAAAAACACGCTGAAGTGTGTTGCTGACAATATTAAAGAAATTTCTAATGGTACAGGTGCTTCTTTCACGCACAATAACGAACACTGAGAAAAGTAAGGAGCCATCCCTTCGCCAAGGCAACTACTACACACTTAAAGTTTTCTTCGACAGGGCTACACATTTTCTTCGACAGGAAGAAAACACATAATCTTCTTTTCTGTCAATCAGAGTGGCCTCTTTTAGGTTTTTTGCGCACAAAATGATGGTATCTTGTGGCGCGTTCCGCTACTCAATGAATACCAGCACTCCACTCTTTGTATCTAGCATATACATCGCACTTTGAGCAGGTGTAGTGTGCAGGTTGTCTAGGAGTACATGGATGCAGTCCATTACTGACTGTAATACGGGTCTGACTTCTTCACTCAATGACGCGGCCCGCGTCTTCTGCCACCTAATCGTACTTCACGCCGTTTCTTCAATTTTCTCAGTCTGTACCGTCTTAATGGTGCAACAAACGCTTTCAACGAATATTTTTTGCTTTTAGCTATTCAGGAATGGAATATTTTACCTCCAAGCATAGTAATAGCACGTAAGCCATCCCTGTTCAGGCAATTGTCACCAAACAATTCCGTTCTTGCTGCTTAACGTATTTTGGTTGGTTTACCTTGTACCTTTTCATTGCGTTGTTTGTGTTGGCTGTAGTGTAATCCTCGTGGTTGTATTTCACTTCACTGTACAAGTTGTGTCTAGCTGAGTTTTTTTTTTTTAATGGACATCACAAAAATATGTTTCGGGCTTTAACTTATGTATGCTCTCCTCTTATGTAACATACCGACAGTGACCTTTAAGGCTTAATTTGTGATGGGGACGATGATGATTATGATGACTACGATGATGTAGACCTGCAACTGGTACCTCATCAGTAGGTGCAGTAAATGTCAAAGTAGGGGCTGCACGCTGGGACACCTAAACCATCTGTGCGTACGATAGTGCAGGCCATTCTTCTAAACAGATAGCTTTACCGACCTCTGTATCCGATGTATCCTCAACTTTGGATTTGTGCGGCGCTGGAAGGGTAGAAAGTACAGGGTATGTAGGCGTCTCCTTCACAGCAGCCGTAGTTTGCCTGGTCGAATGTTCCCTGACCATTTTGGGGGGATAAAACACTTGTTCGTAATTTGAGGATCATCTTTGTAAGTGGCGTCAGGAGAACCTTGTCATTTCGAGCACGTAAATATGGTTGCACGGCAGGTGTCTTTTGGGTGGTTTTCCGCATGCCAGAGACAGACCACTGAGGTTGTAGACATGGCCTTTACGTATACAAGCTTCAGGCGCTTGCGGCACAGAAGAGGTTTCGAAATAAATAGGCAACTATGCTGCAGGGAATGAGAAACTCGTTCCTCGTCGGTGTCATAGGCAGGGAAAAAAGGGCGACGCGACGGCGTCCATCGTGGCGTTAATTACGTAGGAACTTCACATCGACGTGACGTCACTCCACTAACCCTTTAAAACTAACCCGCCGAGGATGACGAGGCCGCCTTTGACGAAGATAGGTCCTCCTATGGAAACGTTGGCCAGCCTTTCTGAGGCACCTTATCCCTGTTTATAATCCTTATTCCTCGGCTGTACGCAGGAACTCTAGATGGCGGAGCGTACTTCCACACATGACTGTCCGCTATATATAGTATATATACATTGACCGACTGTATATAATAAAACGAGTACCAAGCAGCTGCTGTGTTAGGCAAAGCGTAATTGAAGCAATCTTAATAGGTGGGGCGCCAAGCTCCTTCGTGTCGCAGAAGGAATTCATGAACAATTTGCCAAATTGTCGAAGGTCCAGTTAAGGGTGGTGTCGACAGTGGTTATTGCTAACACATCGGCCAAATGCACGCATTTTGGGATTGTGCTGCGTATTTTGAGTGTTTCGGATGTTCATCAATGTTGTATTAAACTTATACATTCTCCGTGTTCTCTCTGCTTATTATAAAATGGCAGATATACTCGGCAAGTCCATTGCGGAGATGTCCTACTTAAATTTGTCCCGCCATTCAACTGTTGACTATCACACAAAATTTGAGAATTCCTGCAAAAATGTGCGCGTACTTGCCGGGAACATGTACTCTTTCGGCGAGTGGTCAATAAGCACGTTTCTTCCTTGCGATAGATGCACCGTGGCGCTTCTTCATTACCTCGAGAAAACGCTCCCTTGTTTTATGTCTTCGTTATGTTCAAAGAAGATAAATGCGCTGTCAGCCAGAAAAGTAACACTTCCGAGCCGGACAGCAACGTTCAGCTGTTGCACTTGCGCACCCATTGGCAATAGATCAGCCAGTCATTGACGCATTCACTGGCTTTCCCTGCAAAGCTACGTTGCTTCCTGTAGTGATGTGAAGGCACGTGCTGTCTTGGAATTGGTTCATCTTACCTCAGGCTTGCTGAAAGGCAATGGCTGCAGTCCTGCAATCTGTGGTTGCGGCGCCGCCGTACGGCATGGACTACGCAGTGCATCTCCAAACAGTTACGTGTGAGAGATATTTTGAACACACGTGAGAATGAACAAGCGATGACATCCGTGGTTAACAGGACAGTAATCATGACTTACACAGCAAGTCAACCAGGCTTCTTCGAAATATACAGTAAGCTTACTATCGTTAATAAAGGAATAGTCAAATTGAAGTGGAAGAAAACGCGGCCTGCCCAAGGTGCGATCTGAACCGAAAACCTCTATTGTTTTAGGTTTTAGTCACTCGCGCAGCTTAATCCCCCCTTTCTTTCCCCCTTTTATAAGCGTTTTAGTTCTTTCTTATTTTTCTTCTACAATTATTGATGCCAATGTCGTAAAAGAAAATTGCACTAAAATATTTTTTTTTCTGAACAACTCCTTTCTGATAGTGTGATACTCATAGGCTATTTAGAAATGCTAGATTGAGTGGATCCCTGTGCCTTGCTTTCTACATGTAGTTCTTAAATACCGCTCTTTTCATTTACCTCATGCAAAAGATACAATATGTGCTTATTCCTTGAGTTATGATGTTACATATGATTGGGTTGAAATCCGTCTGGTTCATGGACCTGTTGTAATTTTCATACACACCCGACACTATATGTAAAGTGCGGTGAAGTAATGCAATGAATAGAAATCAAGTTGCGGTCCATGTTAAATACAGGAAGGAAGGAAATTTGCAATCAGCATACTTACTATACACAGTTCGTTGCTTTTCAAGCATATTTCCTCGTCTACTTCACAAACAAACGTACAATTGTGGTAAACGTAACCCTGGAAAACGGGAGGAAATTTCACACTTGACATTCAAGAAGTTGGAATATGACTAACAAGAATTTGTTTAGCAAGAGTTTGCGAGAATGCTTCACGCAAAATAGATGCAGATTTTCAGATAAGAAAGTCAGCGCGACTGAATAATAAGCTAATATGTAGGGCTTTCTGCATAAGGTATTGTTGCTCCGTTGGAGATTCATCGGCCTCTAATTATATATAGGACCATACTGTCTAAATAAAATGTATAGTTTTAGAAGATAAACAATGGTGTAATATAAGTATTGAATACGCCTCTTTGTTTCGCTGTAACTATGGCAAACAATTTAATATGCGTTTGGGCGAAAAAGTAGGGAAGTTCGAATCTACTTTCAGAATCCTGATTGATACAAATGCTGAATGATGCAGCCCTGCCAGAAAAGCATTAGTTTCAATGTTCCTACTTCCAACCAGACTACAGCACAACAGATCAGGCTAGGATATAGAAGTAGTTCCAACGTTATTATTGTACGTACCTACGTACCTATTAAATGTCACCCATGTGCACGACAACATGAACGCTTCTGCTGTTCTAAGCACACGAAATGTTATGAATGTGCGGGAGAGGTTATTAAAAATCATCAGTAACATTCTGGCCGCTTTCGTGCTGTATTCGAGCGATGAATGACGGAAAGCATCTGTGGGCCACAGCGTTGCCCAAATGCTCAAATAAAATATTCGGAATCTTCGTCCTCCAGCATAAACAAACTCGCATTCTCAACATATGCGGAAGAAACACAGAGATTGTCCTGTTTCTGGACAAGTTATTCTCTGGAGTTTTCCACCTCCAGTGATCAAAGTACTGAGCTTGCCTATGTGCGGTGAGAGTTCTCTCGTATACATTTCATGAGAATCGTTCGAAATTCTTGTGAACTACTGTGAGCACGCTCAACCCATTGCCTTGCTCACAATTGCTGCTCGCTGTAAAACGAAGCTGTACAATTGTTCAAGCGGTGATCCAAAGCAAAAAGCAGAGAGAGTAAAAATATGCTGAAATCAAGCATTACGCTAAGGTATTTTTGGAATCACAAAGAAAGCTCTTTCGCTCAGTTAAACCCGGGTCCTTGAATATCCACTTAGGTATCGTGGCAAAACCCACGGATAATTGACGCTGGCACCATCGTTATTAGAGAATATATTATTAATTTATCTTGCCCACTAACCAGTATGATGATAGATGGTGGTTGTAGGTTCAAAGCCAGGCAAACTGCTCCATGCGCTACTGTGCTAACCATTCGGAGCATCAGTTTTCATTGTCTTCAACGACATGATTCTCTTCAGTGTCAATACACATGTCCCCGTTGTCGTGTCAACTATAGCTTCTTCAAATATAGCGCTTCCGTATGAGTGTTGTTGAATATCTTTCAAATTTTATTGCGATAGCAATTATATGGACACTCCAAAGCAGATTTCTGCCGTCGGCGTCACCGTCGCCGTCGCCGTGAGGTTCCGTATGAAGTCAATGGAGGTGAAATCGTCGCCGCGCGGTGGTAAGTGGTTCTTGAGGGAAAGGGAAAGGTTGGCGCTATCTTCTGCAGCCCTTGAGGGAGCACGGCTCAGCGCCGCCGAACGCTGTATGTGCGAGTGAAAGGGCGCGAGGGACGCGCGCTTTCACGGGGAGTGAACGCACGGCGGAGAACAAACGCGCGTTCTGTGCCGTGCTCCCTTAAGGGCTGCAGAAGTAGGCGTCTCTTTCCTCCTTTACAATCACCATATATGTAGAGCAAACGCGCCTTCTTCTGACGCACGAAAGGCCGTTGGGGGGGGGGTAGGGAAGGGAGGGGACGTTTAGCTGCGGCACCAAGTACCTATTTATATCAGAGGCTCCGGCAACAGTCACCAACGCCGCACGCATTTGTGCGAACGTGGGCAAAACGCCGACGGCGTCGACAACAGTTCTGCGTGTTGCCGGTGCTGCTGCATGTCCAAGTTTATACAGCTGATAAAGCTACTATCATTACTCCGTATAGCTCTCTACAAATTTGCTATCGCAATTAATGCTTCGCCTTTCAGGTGAAACTGCGACAACTTTTTTTTATTCAATATTTATCTTTCAGCCTGTCCCTTGATCTAGCCAGCCAGATGCCTGCTGTGAGTAATTTACTGGCATTTGCATTACTTTGTCTCCTTTACAGATTTTCATCCGTATACTGAAATTAAGAAACCACACCTTAAATATCTAAGATGGCCATACGTACAATAGTGATTATCTGGGTGCCGACAATATACCAATATGCACACATTCGGAATACACAGTGAAATATGGATGGAATTGTGATAAATACCTTGACCTTCGCTACCATAGCCTTACAATCGGGGTTGCGTTCACGGGGCGGAGCTGGCACTGTAGACGTAACTGCGTGAAAATAAAGCACGCCGTAGTTAAATGGTCTGAGCCACCAGTATACTTCACAGAATCTGCGCAGGAATGATTGTCTTTTACGCATTGATTTAGACAAGATAGTAAAAAAGTCATAGGAGATAACTGTGATGTTCTTTGCCGTACCGCTGAATAAATGCTCTTCAAATAAATTATATGAGTAACTATTGAAAATTTTGTTTTTGCTTTTGGCTCTATAGCCACGGCCCCAAAGTGGGGAGCATAAGATTTGAACTGCAAATCACCTGCAAACATAAATGAACTTGTGCATTTTACGCCTTATGTGTATCCTGTGCGCCATGGTGTTCACTGAAAGATAGCGTAACTTTTCGAGTTTTCATTGGCACTACACTTAGAAACGAGGTTTGAATGACTTTATGTCTCCAATTAGTAATTTATTATGATTATTTTTTTCTGCAATAAAAGTAAACATTTGTGAATTTTGTTATTACGATGCAATAATGTCAGATTTTTGTCAGGACTTAGGCTCGCTAGCGTAACTGGCAATTGTTTTCGCTGATCGTCTGATATTCTCAGAGAAATCGCAAGGCAGGTAGGGTTAATATGATAAAGAATTTGGCCAGGAAAATCTGGACGATTGAGTAACTCCATTCTTTGTATTACCCTTATTACCCAGTATATGCAACCAACACAAAATGAAGCCGAGGAGGGCATATGGGAGCATCTGCCGCCATGCCCGTGAATGGTGTTCATTAAGACTGCTAAGTTTACTACACATACACAAATAGCAAAGAAAATGGGTGGGAGGACATCTGTCACCATAGCTCAATCAGTATAGCGTCACATGCGTCATGCGGAGGTTGTTTTACACCCGCCGTCGGCGAGTTGTTTTTACGGCGAAGCTGTATAGGGCAAATCCGTCGTCCGCGAGCAAAAAACACTGTCCTCCACAAGAGGGAGCGTTTCCCTCGCATCGTTTCTTGCGCTTATGTTTCCGTCGCATCGACGCGCGCTTTAGCTGCCCCCTGGGTCCTTGAAACGACATCTGCTCGAACGTATGACGTTGCGCGCATGCGTGCGTGAGCTATAGGGGGAGAGAGAGGTGAAGTTTCGGTCTCATTTTAGCTCCGCCATCGACATGAGACGGTCTCGAGTGGTTCGTACTCCCGAAGGACAGCGAATTTGCGAGCAACGACGCCGACAGCAGCGGCGGGAATGTATTTGCCTTTATTTTCCATAAATGTACAATTTATGGGGGATTTAAGCAAAAAGTTGAGCACAGCAACTTGACGGGCCTTAAAACCCGTCTGTGACCGTCTTCTTCCACAGCTGGCTAGCTGGCGCCCCTCGGCGCAACCGCGCGAACGCACTCGTGCCACTGCTCGCGCGATAGTCGTCGTCGTCTTCTTTCACAGCGGGCTCCATCACCGCTCATCATTCCAGCGTAGAATTTCACTGCTGTCGTCGTAATGGGGAGGCCGCGTTCACGGGGGTATGAGCCATTGCTTAAGGGGGTTTGAGCCATTCATTGTCTTCCATGACGGACAAATATAATAACAGAGGTGATACGCGAATGTGTGCGCGTACCTGTCCTGACGATGACCACCAATAAGGACAATAAATATGTTTGTACCTTCGTTCAAAATTCTTTGTCATCTCTGTGTCGTGCGCTAAACAGCTTCGCTGGTCGTCCACCTTCACAGACGGGAATGGCTCATGAATTTTCTTCCACTTCTATATCACTACTTTCCTTTTCTTAAATCTTTATTCTTGGAATATATGCGTACTTGATCGAAGAAAGCAAGACGGCAACACGAAAAGGACATAGGACGAACGCTCGCCCAATGTCCTTGTGTTGTCGTTTCTCCAGGTTGATTCCAAGTATGCTTAGACATTTCTACACTTCAATTAAGTAACACGTTTCATTTTGCCCGGGGGTTTTCGGAGCTTTACTGCTCATTGGTTTCGCAGAGAACGTGGCTTATGTGAACTCCAAAGCCATCTACGCAATGAGTATGTCTCACATTCTGACCACGTTTGAGTTGTCCGGATGTAAGCCCATTCACAGCAACTGTAAATTGCCTCTCCTCTGTAAGCTTTTACTGGGACAGTGTTTCGTTTTCGTATTCAAAAACATCAGTATACCTTTTTTTATTTCACATCCTTGCTGTTGGGGCCACTGTTTTTGTGACTTAGGAACTAAACTCTCGCTCATTGCGTGACGTTTGGTTCCTGCTTCACTGCAGAGGGAAAGTGTAACCTTGCTTATACGTCCCGACATTTACTGCATTTTGTCTGACAATCAGTTTTAGTGCTATGTAAGGATGACTTCGCGATGGCCTGATATTCACGTGGCCAGATGTAGGTTGTATGTGCACCGAACGTGCCTTTGTGCACTGCCACGGTATTTTTTTTGTTTTGTTTTGCATAAACGCTGTCCCTTAAGACTTCCGAACCTTTTCTACCAGTACGCACTCTGTAACCGTTGTTTTGGGATGTTTTCCACTGACTCGTGTTTAACTTAGAAAACGAAGTACAGTTTTTTTATACCTTCCAGATGTTTCACTTGGAAATCGTACTTTATTTTTTAAGCGTAACATGCCTGTTTCGGAAATTGCAACCCTGCATATTGTACGCTCCTGTAATTATCACCCAAAACACGCAATAAGTATTTTTCACCATGTTCCACCTTCAATCCCAGCTTGCGTTAAATTGTTCTAAATGCTCTGGTGACTAATCTGATACAACAAAGAACACAGTGGCATAATTTATCTTACCTATGCTCGGCGTAGTTATCCTCTGTTTGGGAACGCATTTTCCATTGTTGCAGACACCTCTAGAGGCTTTACGTCCCTGTGAATTCACTGAATTCACGGATTGTATTTGGGTAGATGGAGATTGGCTATCTGTAAGCTTAAATGATTCATGAACGAAACGAGTTAGTGAAGAAATAATCAGCTACAATAGACGGCTACAGGCTCCGCAAACATTGTTCTGGAACAGTATGGTTCTTTCAGCATGCCGAATTAATGTAGAACATTTTAGGGAATAAGAAATTAAGCCAGTTGCTTATAGCGTAACTTTGCCTTACATAGGAACATATTTCTAAAACCACAAATTGAATTAATGTTAAGAGGTTACAAAAAATAAGGGCTCGTGAAATTGGCATACAAACGCGTGTGCACTCATACACATAGACGTTCACACCCACACGGGTGAAATGAACAAAAAAATATTAGGGCTATATTGTCCGATAAAGATATGAATAAATGTTCTAACAAAATTCGTATGAATGTACAAATACAAAGGGCGCTGCGTTGCCTTCCTCTGCACCGGGTAAATTGTGACGGAACACGGTCCTACGATGCTACGTTCTTGTATTATCATGTTCTATATATCAGTTTACTTTTTGTTTGTGATCATTGCGCCTAGTTATCCTTACTGTTCGTTAGTTTGAGTGCGAGACGCGCTCACCGCTTTACGGCACACGTATTACATCGCGAGTTCTCTCGCTAAAGAATGGGTCCCGTATAAACTGGTTGTACCAGCACTGTGAAAAATGTAGTGCGTTCTCGAATCAGTGCAAGCACCGTCAATGATCTGGATCTTACAATGAAACATTTGTGAATGGCGGACAGGTTCACTCTGCCCGAGCTGTAGTTTGCTGACACAAATTTGCCTTGAAAACTGTTTCGTTCTCATACGGTCGTCGTTTGCCTGCCCCTCCCTCACTCCCATTTGTGCCAACACCCGTCACAATTACGCGACCATTTAAACAAACGAACAGTTATTCTTGCGCCATATAATATCTCCACTATGCCCTGTGTGCAATGTACGCAAAGACATATTCCCAATTAAGCTGGGCTTGCAAATTATTTATACTTGAGAGAACAGCCCCACTGTGCGTACTGAACATTCGTCAAAGACCGTAATCCTTTGAGCTGCAAAACATACTTGGCCCATGGACTAACGCTGCCAGCGCATCTCGCTCAGCGAAGGCAATAAACTTCCTCAGATGCACTGGTATACCAACGACACACCTTATCTTGTTGATCATTATGGTGTGTTTTGGGTATGTTGTGTACCTGTCACAGTGCACTTTGAACATCATTTCGTTTATCACCCTGCCCATCTGATGTAGCGCTCTAAAGAAACCTCTCCAGGATTGATTAAAGAGCTCCCTCCTCCTCCTTCACCTCCTGTTCTGTAGAGCATAATCAAGAGCGATGGTCAAGGCTTCAAATTTCATGTAAATCAGCTCTGATAATGCTCTTTATCACTGCCCTTACATTCACGTAATGCTAAGGCATGATATGGGGAGTGTTTTAGTTTGTTTCGCTCACTCAGCCGCAGTCTTCAAAAAATTGAGAAGGAGCATTAGTTTTTAAAAGAAAACTTAAATACAATTTAGCATAGAAAATATAAAAGAGTGTGTGACGCATACTTACAAAACATCTTTCATTGTTCCTCAAGTATACGTCTTCATCTCCTTCACATACGAACGTGCAGCTCCGATACGTGTATTTCTAGAAATGCCGAAAAAGTAATTTGAAGTATAAAATAAAGTATAAAAGCAACCAAAAAGGTTTGTTATATTGAAACTAAAATGTTTCTCGGACTGCTTCAAGGGTAGCTGATGATTTTTAAAGTAGACATAGAGGCAGTGACAGATTACCTTGCAAGGAAAAAGTATGGTTCAGCAGGTTGCGAATGTTTAGTATATCATAGGGGCCCGTTCAGAGGCTTTGAATAGAGATGACATATAATAACCATACCTACGTGGTACACCAAAAAAAGTTCATACAATCTTATAGCGCATAAGCTTCAGGTGATATAAAACAGCCGAAATTGTAGTATCGCACACAACCATTTTCGTCAGTGGTGAGCACCTTCGTATTGCAGAAGTGGTCCGTTCACGCTTTCTCCACCGTAGCGCCGTGTGTTGTCGTTTCAATGCGGGTTTTGCTAACCCGGATTGAGATTGTTGAAAGTGAAGTTTATCCTTTCTCTCTCGACGGTGCATTCAATCAGTAATAAACTTTTAATTATGTGTGTAAATGCTAGACTTCCTCTGTAGCCAGCGAAACACAAACAAAACGTAAATAAGCAAAGCAACATTTACGAGACGGTCGAGGTAGCCAATACAGCAGCTACCGAACGCTGCAGTAGCAGGTTGCAAGCTTCTTTTCTGGGCTGTACATGCTAGTTAGCCAGTAACTTAGCCGTTACACGCTATCCCAGTGGCTACTTAGCCACTGTACATGGTAGCCGAGTGCATGCTAACCCAGTGCAGCTAGCCATGTACATGCTAGCCCAGTGGCTTAGGCGTTACACGAGCAGAGAATGCTGTAGCTGGCTGATTGGAAAAAGGCCAGTTTCAGTCCTGCCGACGCATGCAGATTTCTACAAAAAGTTGCGTAAAGAAAATGTGGCGCTAGTGTTTATCGGGAGCTGCGAGTATGGTGATTCAGCAAGCGTGCAAATGATGGGGATATTACATGGGTTTGCATAAAGTTCTTCCTTATGACTTCAATTAAACACCTTCGCGACTTTGCAAACTGATCCATTTAAACAAAGCATTGCGTTGCAGATGCCACATCTCATAGTGGCTAAGCGCATGCGCAGAGTGAGGGCCTTGCGAGTTAAAAAAAGAAAAAAAAGGATTGCTTCAAAATTTTGGCCAATAAAGGCAGATAAAGCATAGTAAACAAAGCCACAAGACGGCTTGAAACCACAAGAGTGAAGATGAAACAAAATTACGCGCTAACAATCCTTCCCATAACAGCTGAACGAACTGCGTGCCGTAGTTTTCCACAGAAATTTTAATTGGCAGCTCAAGGTACGCAAGTAGACACTGTCATGGGTGCAACCTAGAGTGGCGTAGTGCGAATAGAGTAGCTGATGTTAGGGGATGGCGTGTTGGTGCTGATGCAACTTTGCTTACTAAGATACACATATGCTTGTATATGCAAATTTTCTGTAAGCTTCTCAATTTTATAACATTATGTCCCGCCGCGGTAGCCCAGTGGCTTAGGCGTTTCACTGCTGAGCTCGAGGTTGCGCGTTGAATCCCGGCTGCGAAGGCAGCGTTTCGATGATAGCGAAATACAAAAGCACTCATATACTAAAATTTCTATGCGCGTCACAGAACCCCAGGTTGTCAAAATTTATCAGGAGTGTCCCATTACGGCGTGCCTCCTAATCAGATCATGGTTATGGCATGTAAAACCTCATATAACATTTTTAAGCAATGTTGCACTTCTATTAACTATTAAAAATTATGGTGAAGAAAGATGATGAAAATTACTATAGGAATACCTAAAAAGACACGAATGTTTCTGTTTATGACGCTAACTAGCTACTCGCAATGAAACGCACAGTGACGAGCATAAACGCGTGTAGAGGACCGCTGGTCGCCCTTGTGCTCATCACACGCTAATGGGCACCTAGCCACGTAAGCTAACCCGTACGTGTACCGAGACGCGTAAGCCGCGCTTCGGGTGGCGGAGCCCTAACTTGTAAATTGTCATACAGTGTTAAGAAAAAAATGCAATATAGATCATGCGAAATACGTTAAGATTTCAAGAGACAATGGAATCGGGAAGGCTATTCCAGAATTCTATGCTATATAGCCTAAAGCAGAGCACGGTATCATACTCCGGTGAGCTGGTCATTATTACTGATTTAATTAGTAGGTAGGTATACATTAACGACTTGCCGAAAGGTTGTTCTTCGAAACTTCGTTTGTTCGCTGATGATTGCGTAATATATCGTCCTATTACTAACGACGCTGATTCTCGTTCACTCCAGTCCAACCTTAACATCATTGAAACATGGTGTAATAACTGGCTAATGTCTCTCAACGTCAAGAAAACGTCGCTACTTACTTTCCACCGTCACCAATCATTTATTTCAGCTAAATACGTTTTCGCTGGTGCTGAAATATGTGTCATCACTTCTTATAAGTACCTAGGTATTAACCTATCCAGTAACCTCGGTTGGTCTTCACACATTTGCAACATTAGCAATGATGCCAATCGTGTTCTATGTTACCTGAGCCGTAATCTTCGTCTTGTTCCCCCTTCAGTAAAACTACTAGCATATTTAACATTTTTTCGACCCAAACTTGAATACGCATGCTCAGTGTGGGACCCATACCAATCTAACCTGTCAACAGCACTAGAATCTATACAGAATCGCGCAGCAAGGTTCATTCACTCCGACTACTCTTACCACACTAGCGTCACTAAATTTAAGTCATCTCTGCACCTGCCAACCCTCGAGCACCGCCGCAAAACAGCAAGGCTATGTCTCTTTTACAAGTTTTATCACTCGTTGCCTCACCAGACCGACATCATACCTGCGCATCGAACTTCATCCCGTCATAGCCATTCAAAGGCGGTTCATACCCCCCCCCCAGCTCGCACCGCCGCTCATCTTAACTCTTTCTTCGTACAGACAGCGAAAGACTGGAATCGACTACCTGCCGAAGCGGTGCACCAATCCAATCATTCATCGTTCAAGGCATTCATCGAAAATGTAACCTACTAGATATGCGCCACCCCTCATGTAAACCCCGAAAGGGGTATTTGAGGTACAAATAAATAAATAAATAAATATTTTGTGTCGACCGATGATCTGTGTCTCGGTACGCTAACTTCTCTGGTTTTGTCCGGCAGGGTAGACGCAATGATGTCCTCTATTGCGGATGGAGATGTCAGACTCTGACAGCCGGCATCGACAGACGTCTTAAATAAAGTCCAGTCTGTTTGACGGATGCAACGTGAGGCTGAGTGGCGAAACCAGCTAAATTGAACATAAGTTGGGAGGTGGTCACTACCGTGAGTCTTTACATCCGTCGACCAGCTTGCCGAGGACGGAAGGCTCCTTGACACAAACGTTAGGTCGACACAACTGCTGTAGGATGTGCCACGAATAAATGTAGGAGATCCGTCATTGAGCGCATTTAGTCCCTGACTACACATAAAGTCAGCTAAATTTTTGCCACGAGTATTCGTCATAATGCTACCCCACAGGGGATGGTGTGCGTTAAAATCACCAATCACAATATGCGGACTTGCGATGCTTGCAGCACGGACATCAGGTGCGAGCAATCGATCCTCGCTCTTGTGCGGATGTAGCCTCCAATCACTGAGAACGTGCGCCATCTGTGCTTTATGGTAAGGCTTACGTAATCGGTAGTAGTATGCGATGGGACGTCATGTCTGAAGTATGCCAGATCGTGACGTACACAAACTAATACTTTGCTTGAGGTTTGGTCGTTACGAGACCATATCTGGACATATCTAAAACTCTTGTTTCAACTGCTCGAAAGAAACAGCTTCGCTGGAAATTAATTTCCAATTCTGCGAAGTACCCTCCGCGGTTGCTCAGTGGCTATGGTGTTGGGCTGCTGAGCACGAGGTCGTGGGATCGAGTCCCAGCCACGGCGGCAGCATTTCGATGGGGGCGAAATGCGAAAACACCCGTGTACTTAGATTTAGGTGCACGTTAAAGAACCACAGGTGGTCAAAATTTCCGGAGTCCCCCACT
Source organism: Dermacentor silvarum (assembly GCF_013339745.2). Lineage (NCBI taxonomy): Eukaryota > Metazoa > Arthropoda > Arachnida > Ixodida > Ixodidae > Dermacentor > Dermacentor silvarum. The sequence continues at coordinate 451,611,741 of NC_051154.1, read as the reverse complement.
ACGGCGTGCCTCATAATCAGAACTGGTTTTGGCACGTAAAACCCTATAATTTAATTTTTTAAATTCTGCTAAGTCGCGAACATCTGCTGCCATATTCTTTTTTTTTCTTATCAATATTGTAGGTCTTTTGTGTTGACTGTAGTTTGTTGTGCATAACCTCGACAATTATATTGCCTTAACTAGCGATAAATTTGTGCTGTGTGCTTATACATACAAAAATAGTATTATTTGTTGAATTATTGAAATTGTAGCGAAAACCTTTATTTATATGCGCTGTTCTGCTGCTACTGTGCGGGGTCACGGACTTCTGTAAGGCACTAAGTGCCTTTTGTCACTGCTTCAGCTTGAGGTATTGTATAATTTCAGAAGAAGCCAACAAACATTAACACCAAGGACAACATAGGGGGAATTACTTGTACTTACTAATTGAATTAAAGAAATGATAAATTAATGGAAATGAAAATGGATGAAAAAACAACTATCCGCAGGTGGGGAACGAACACACGTCTTCGCATTACGCCTGCGATGCGTGCGATGCTCTCACCAGAGAGCATCGCACGCGTAATGCGAAGACGTGGGTTCGTTCCCCACCTGCGGATAGTTGTTTTTTCATCCATTTTCATTTCCATTAATTTATCATTTCTTTAATTAAATTAGTAAGTACAAGTAATTCCCCCTATGTTGTCCTTGGTGTTAATGTTTGTTGGCTTCTTATGATATGATTAATAAAAATCGGGCCCCTCGGTACCCTTTCTTCTCGTGTATAATTTCAGGGAATACAGCGAAGCAATTTTTGGTCCACCATGGTTTCCCATATATGTGATTGTGTGGCTGATAAATATAAATTTAACTGACAGATGTTTTACAGGCTATTTCTTTTAATGCATTAACAATTTTCAATATACGAGTGTATATATATATATATATATATATATATATATATATATATATATATATATATATATATATATATATATATATATGCATATACACTGAAAAAAGCTGCCAATTTCGGCGATAATTTGCACACTTGAAGGCCTCATAGCACCTGATGAGCACCAGTTTGAGTTCGATGAATGATACCTATATTATGCCTCAGTGATCTCTCTCAAACGAGACCACTCCCGCTCGGATGGACAAACCTACTGCAGAGCTATGTCTCTCTGAACCCCGACCGAGAGGCTAAATTTAGCTCCGATTGCATGACGCGTGGAGCAACAACGGCGCCATCTGTTCAGGCGACCCATGCATGATCGAGTAATGGCTCCTTGCCTCTACACAATGATACCAAACTAAGGCGTATGGGTAGTATGGTTGCAAATCTATAGCGATCATGCTATAACACGTTTTCGTTGCATGCAGTTTTATCCAAGCATTAGTTAGTACCCCATCTCTATGTAGCCAAGCGACCCCCTCTGACCGACTTTAAAGACTTTTCCCGTCGAAATATTTTCAACATCATAAACGTTGCCGCACAGTGTCACGTCACTCACGTGTAAGATGCGTGTGAGCGATTTCAATGGTAGCATTCTTGTGTCTTTTAATTGCGCAATCACAGTGCAACACTAATTTTTATATTACAGCATTGTCGTTTTATGACAGAACTTTACATGATTTACATGAACAATGCATGTAAGCAGTCACGCTCATACACTAGTTACTTTTTGTCCCACATTACTCTGAAATCAATTTGAAGCTGTTACGTTCCAAAACCACGATGTGTTAATGAAGCACACAAACAGCCTCGGTGTGTGTGTGTGTGTGTGTGTGTGTGTGGTGTGTGTGTGTGTATGTGTGTGTGTGTGTGTGTGTGTGTGTGTGTGTGTGTGTGTGTGTGTGTGTGTGTGTGTGTGTGTGTGTGTGTGTGTGTGTGTGTGTGTGTGTGTGTGTGTGTGTGTGTGCGCGTGTGTGTGTGTGTGTTTGTGCGTGTGTGTGTGTGCGTGTGTGTGTGTGTGTGTGCGTGTGTGTGTGCGTGTGTGTGTGTGTGTGTGTGTGTGTGTGTGTGTGTGTGTGTGTGTGTGTGTGTGCGTGCGTGCGTGTGTGTGTGTGCGTGCGTGTGTCATTTGTCCATGATAGCAAATGATAAGGCCCACTATACTATATCCACAACCTCGATTTATTAGCCCCCCTCGTGGCCATGACTTCACAGTAAAAAAACATAATATAATGCCGATATACTCACCAGCTCGTCGGTGGCGTGGGTTTAGCGGCCACCCTCAGCGCAGTTTCATTGTTGTTTCTCCCTCTTCGTCCCAGGCTCTGCCCCTCCCCTCTCCATTTTCTTTTTGACAGGGCATACATGCATGAGGGGACGCGCGCCATCAGCCTATTGTACCTGCTATCAATCACGGAAACAATATAGCTTGAGTTATAATTTCTTTGAAATTCTCGCACTGAACCTGTGCTTCTAATGTACCTATTATAGGCGGCCCATCTCAAACATGTTCTCATTTAACCACGACAATCACACCATTATAAGCACGAAGCCCACCGCGAGGCCGCTATGTGGTTGGACAACAAACAAAAGATAAATCAGCTCCGTTTCAGTTTTAATTCCGATGATACGCATTTCTTTGTGAACACACAATAGTGTGTTCACGAATTTCTTTTTTTAATTGGATGGTAAATGCGAAAAAAAAACAACGACGTAAAATTAAGTTGAATTTTGCCTATTTCTGCCCTTTAAATGAAAAAAAAATTCTGATATATGCTAAGCTTTTCGAGGTTGATCTCTTGTCATGGGCAGTGAATTTACTATTTACTGCATTAAATGTGATGCTATAGTATTTTGTTACTAATAAAAAAATGCGACTTAGAATAAGGTATAAGCTTCACTGCTCAACGGCATGAGTAGTTATCATGGTCAACAGTGTACCAACTCTGACTTTGTTCCTGAAGCAACACATTTCACGGAAGCTGGAGTTTATGGGGATAATGCACAGACAGTTTGAAGCATTCTTGTAATAAAGGGTTGTTAATAGAGGTTGAGTAATTTATCATTCGCAGCCTCGATTGAGAGGAAGGCTGTGAGGAAGTTATAGGAAAGTGTAAAAACTGCGGCTTCAGGCTTAAAACTTCGGAATGTGTTTATTTTCGTCATTCATGCCCAGTAAGTAATCAGTCAGAGAAATAAGTTGTGCAAACTGCACATTCGCAGCTTCCTCAAATCTGTGCTTGCGCACAGCGCAACATACAAGGAATTGGTTAGATTTTACGCTCTTCCACATATAGAATGCATGGCTGTATTCCTTGCACTGGTCTGACACCGTTTCATTCTTCTTTCTTTTCATTATCTGAAGGCTTCAACTTCATTCCTTGCCAAATGTGCAGTCAGCAAATGTTCTTCATTTTTCCAGCTACAATGTTCATAAGGTAACTGGCACATTGAATAACCCGGTGGCTCGCGATCGCAGGCTGTGTAGTGTGGCTTGATGTTTTACAAGCCCACCGACGCCGTCACAGACAGTTTAACCGTGCCCTGAAACAAATAAAAAGCACTTGGTCGTCCTACGCTCACTGCATTGCAACTGTTGCAGTTGGAATCGATTCTTAAAATGGGCGGCTGCTACATCGCTGACGTGCGTTAGTTGGGTGTCTGAAAAACAAGATTCGCCGTTTTTGTTCTACGACTAATTTGTTGCGACAAATCAAACTCAATTTAACTTAATTCCGTGAGAGAGGTTGTATAGATGTAGAGTAAGACGTTTAGCCTTTAGAAAATTGTATTCCCTAAACCACGCGCTTTTCACGTTACAACATTTTGCCACTCGATAACGAGATTTTTGCACCTTGTCTAAGTTGACATCTTTCCTGTGTGGAACAAAGACGCATATGCTGGAAAGGTAGTCTCCGTTTCGTTGTTTGGAAGCGTTTTTCTGCGTAATGTGAAAATTTTTGTGAAAATAAAAAATAGTCGGGACCCCTTTTGCGATTATCCTTATATGCACCCACCCAGATCACTCCTCTACTGCAATGTCGCCATTGTGCTATCCTACTATGCTGGTGCATTGGTATATAAACGGCAAGTATTTCAAATAGCAGGTGTAATTAGAGAGTATCCCTATCGAAAAATCTATATGTCCCATAACTCCTATATCCAATAATCCGATAAAAAACATACATGATCCCATATGAAACCAGTTTTTCCCATATGTCATATGATGTTATTGGATATAGGAGTTATGGGGAATACGGGTTTTTTTTTCAGTAGGGTAGCGCCAGAAGTACTTTTCCCAGACCAGCCCTAAGCAGCTCGCTTTCCGCTCTCTCGCGTGCAGTGCTACGTAAATGTGCCCTAAGAAAAATACGGATACAGCAGCCCTGAAAACTCAAGTTCAACTCGTTTCGTGGCTCAGCAGAGGCATATAAGACACAGTCTCAGTCACTTTTCTTTACTACTACAAAAAATATATGAGCTCGGAAAGCAATATGAATGTAATTTATAGTTTGTTATGGGAACTAAACGGATCACAAGGATGATTAAACAGGGCCTAAAAAAGATGATGATGATGCATGAGTTTTTCTTTTCCTTTTTTTTTTTTTGTTTGTTTTGGATGGCTAAAGAGCGCCAAAAGCCTAAAAATTGAGTCTAAAAATTCAGCCTAAAAATAAGCTTAATTTTCCTGCTTCAAATTTTAAAAAAAAACGCGACATGGTTATGAAGTATACTAGATTTATCAGTCTTGGGGTGAGCATTCTGTAAAATTTTCACAAAAATCGGCGATGCTTATATTTTTAAACGCCGTTAAAATGGGCGAATCTTTGTTACTTTAGCAATTTTGGTATTTTGGGCATTTTATTACAAAATAAATACGTAGCAGCATATTCTTTTTTTCATCTTGCATGAAACCTTTTGAAGATTTGTCATAAAAATTTGCAGCTGTGTCACCGTCTATAAAGTGGCCCCAGAAAAGCAATAATTTCGGATCAGTGAGAAACGCTTGCTCAGAAAGCTAAGTTTGGCCATTTTTTTTTAAGAAAGACACTGTTGATGACATAGGTCTAAATTTCCATCTGCCAGTAGATACAATAGTATAGATTCGCTAAAAGAAACTTTGGTGGTGTACAATGTTTTAGTTTTTGAGTGATAGGTCTTCAAAGTTATAAAACATGCAAGTCGCGACAAGGCTCTTCTCCGCCTTTAGTGAGTGTCAATTTTTTTTTTCAGACAGTCAGCGCTGCGTCTCGCAAAAACAAAGGTTGATTCCTTTCTTTAGAGGCATTTTCCCACCTCATATAAAATGTTCGCTGAAAACAAGAAATAGTCGGGACCCCCCTAAGTATTTTCTTACCTGAGCAAACCCAGCAATGAAGCGTTCCCTAGCATCGTTCGATACTGAGCTGAAGACTGTGCAGCAGACGATATGCGAACAAGTTCCGCGGCTCGAGGACGTGCACATTTGCATGGTCGCGCATCCAGACTGACTGCTGGCTTCGCCGCACAAATTTGCCGCACTGCCGTGAAACAGACCCTAATTCGCTTATTAAAGCTGAAAATCGGGCGATATGGTACGGCATACTTCCTAGTGGAAAGCGCAATCATTCACGTAACACGAAAGAAGAGGAACACACGCACACACAGGCGGTCTGTTTGCATGTTCACCTTGTTTTGTGTTACGTAAATGATTGCGCTTTCCAGTAGCAAATAATTCGCTTAGCACTTTCGCGTGCTTCACGCCGTGTGTACAGCCTTGATATAGCATTATAGGTAAGTGAAACATGTAGAGTGCGGGGTGGTGGTCAGCTCTCGCTTTAATTCGCAACGTTAGGATTACAGCCTCTGATTACACGCGAGTGATGACTTGGTGGTGTGCGCTCAGCGTGTGAGCTCCGCTTAGATAGATAAACTTTATTACAAAGATAAAGTTTTGTCTTGCCCCGATGGGGCATCGCTAATGGTCGGGGCTCCTAGTCCAGGGCTCCGCTGGCTCTTGCCATCTGTGCTCTCTGGGTCAGCTTGAGCTCGTCATCGAGGGCCGAGCTGGACAGCAGTGCCTCCCATTGCTCCCTCGTGGTGTTCGTGTCATGGTGTTCTATGTCGTGTAGCGTGCACTCCCACGTAATGTGGTATAGGGTTGGTGTGGCCCCGCACCACGGGCATTCGTCCCTGTAGTACATTGATGCCTGTAGTGATGCGCTAATAACTTACGACCACGATAGGACACACAAGACAAAGATGACGGAGCACAATTCGTCCTTCTCGTCCTCGTCTGGTATGTCCTATCATGTTATGCTTTGCTGTACCCGGCGCATTACAAGACGAACAAACGCCAACTAGCCCTATATTTCGGTCTATTCCTGCCTGCACCAGCCCCGCCAAGACATACGCACCAAAATCACTGCCAAGAAATACGCACCGAAGAGGGTCTGCTACAATGTCCAGAACTCGTAAATAACGTGTTCCCTAACTGACATTGTGTGCGCTGCCATGTTGATTGAGCAGGGCATGTTCATTACGTCGCCTGCATCGCATAGTACATTGTGCGTAAGCCTACTTATGCGTCCTGTAACAAAGATCGCCACAGATTAGTAAGAGTCATGTAATATATAGATACAAAATGAAGGAGAAAGGCAGGCAGTGTACAAGAACAGAAAATCCGGACTGCTACACTACACTGGGGGGAGGGGGTGGGAAGAGAAGTATCGAGATAACAATGAAATAGAGAGAGAGGGAGAAGGAGAGGAAAGGCAGGGAGGTTAACCAGACGGACGTCCGGTTTGCTACCCTTCACTGGGGAAAGGGGGTATAGGGATGAAAAGAGAGAGAGAGCACAGGTTCGCGCACATGTGAAGATTCGCACCGAGTCTACACACGGTCGCCAAGACCTGTCGACTTGAGGTATTGTAACAACGCTGTTGTGGCTTTCTGTGCCATCGACGCGTACGGCCATGGTCCAAGGATCTTCATTTCCGAAAATGACCTGGAGTCCAGCCAGTTCAATGCTGTCCAGAGAGCTTCACGCTCGACGCCGTACTGAGGACAGAGACATAAGACGTGTTCAATCGTTTCTCTGGTTCCACAAGAGTCGCACATATGCGTACCCCCCATTCCGATGCAGAACGAGTAGGCCACCCCGTGCCAAAGGCGGCACAGTACTGTCGCCTCGGAGCGGGCCACATTTGATGGCAGTTGATATAGAGAACACATGCGCATGATTGCAGCCGTTCACAATCACAGCACACAGTGAGAATTAACACTAATTAATACTAAAGCCATTTGTTGAGATTTGATGTCCTTAAAGGGATCCTCTCCAGGCGCCATCGGAAACTTCACTTATACAGTGTAAGTTATACAGTGCAGTCTAGGGAGCGTTTTACCGCAAGAATTTTCTAAACCGGTTCATCATTAGAGGGAGTGGAATAAACTGAAATGTTGTGTCGCCCGGCTGCCAGGAGGCGAGCTTCACTGTCTTACTTTGCCTCAATTATAGAGTCCGCATGCTACATTCTTTTCCTACCTTCTCCCATACCGGAGCTGGAGAAACGTGCCACGTTCACAACCACGAGACATGCGTTCTTCATCCTTCTTCTTTGTCTGCCTCTTCTCTTTCGTTTTTTTTATTCTAGTGGTGGTGTTCCGTGTTCTGCATTCGATTATTTACTACCGAAGTTGTGCATCACAAATCTTTACGTTGTAAATGGTATGATTATCTTGTGAAGGGCTTCCGTGAACGCATTTATTAAAGGAAATGTACGTTTCCCGTGCCTGTAGGCATTTTTTTCGCTCTCAAAGGCAAACTCTTGCCTAATGAGTGAAAAAGAGCGATCCGAGGAGCTCGATTATTGTTTTTATCATTTTTTTTTGTAACCTGCCGTGGTTGCTTAGTGGCTATGGTGTTGAGCTGCTAAGCATGAGGTCGCGGGATCGAATCCCGACCACGGCGGCCGCATACCGATGGGTTGAAATGAGAAAACACCCGTGTACTCGGTTTTAGGTGCACGTTGAAGAACCCCAGGTGATCCAAATTATTCCGGAGTGCCCACTACAGCATGCCTCATAATCAGATCGTGGTTTTGGCACGTAAAACCTTATAATTAGATTTGATTTTTTATAGTAGCAAGAGTATCGAGAAAACAAACAACGGAGCCATGTAGAGCATAGGGTACATTACAGGGTGCGACAAAAGTTCCCGCACTCTCCAAAAATCAGTTGTAGTGCCCAAACTGAAGGAAATTTCGAGCGTTCCTTCCGAAGAATTGTGAAAGAACAGCTGCTCAAGTTCCCCTACAACGTTCAGAAAGCTCATAGGCTCACAGGGCACATGAAAGAAACCAGGGTTAGAAGATGCAAGGAGCTGCTCAAACGCTTCTGTAGCCCGCCCCACCATCGCAGCATTCTCTTCACAGGCAAGGCAGTGTTCAATATCGAGTGGTTTTTAAACCACCAACACGATAAGGTATCGATAGGAAGCCTCAAAGACCCTTACATGATTTACTTTAACAATGCATGTGTATGAGCGTGACTGCTTTGGGCGGAATCCCACTTTGGAAACCGTCAGTGGTCGTATCACCAGGATTTCGCTCCGGCTCACAGAGCGAAGGTGGTGCCAACAATGGTGCTCGGAAAACTTGCCCAATTTCATTTTCGCTTCAGAATGGCCCCCAAACAGCTCCGGATCGGAACCCTCTTCACTATTCAGCCTGGTCTATGTTAAAAAGCGCAGCCTGCTCTACTCCTCACCGCAATTTTACTTCTATTCGCCGTGCATTGGAAAAAAGTACGGAGTGAATTAGACGAAGAATACATCAGTGCCGCCATCGGTGTATTTCCGAAGTAACTCAAACTTTGCATTCGCGCAGAAGGTGGACTTTTCAAAAAGTAAATTCCGATTTGTGTATGCAGATTACCTCACACATTAGGTTAGGATAAAAGTTCTTTTTTGCAAATTTATGGGTTTTTATTTGAGTGCGAGAGCCTTTGCCGCGCCCTGTAAATGATATGTTTAACGAAAATGTGGAAACACTAAGGTTAAGGGAAATGAAAGAGGACGAAAAAATAACTTGCCGCAGGTGGAGACCGAGCCAACGTCCCCCTCAATACGTGTGTGGTGCTTTACCAATTAAGCTGCCGCGGCGGCTATCTTCCCGTCCCCTTTCATGGGCATATGTGTACACGATTAACCTGTGGGGATCGAGGTGCCTTCCCGCGCCTCGTCCCCCAGCTCGCGCGTGGCGCTTAGCTCGATCCCCGGGAACCGCCGCCGTAACGGCAACATGGCGGACACGGCTAGCGCGCCGGACTTACTTTCCCGCGCAAACCGTGCTTCGAGAGCTCGGGTGGAGAGGGTGCCCGGGGGCCGCCGCGCGGGAGGCCAATCAGGGCGCGTCCCGGTGACGTGTTCTCGTGGGGCAAGCCCAATTCCGGGGGGGGGGGGGGGAGCACGGTTTGCGCGGGAAAGTAAGTCCGGCGCGCTAGCCGTGTCCGCCATGTTGCCGTTACGGCGGCGGTTCCCGGGGATCGAGCTAAGCACCACGCGCGAGCTGGGGGACGAGGCGCGGGAAGGCACCTCGATCCCCACAAACCCTGGGAATGTTAACCAGCGCCACTCATAGCCATGGCGATGGATGACATCCTTTCAACCGCAGGACTCACGTACCACGTGACGCTCTCTGTTCAAATATCCGCAGAAGGTACAAGTACTATGGGCCAGTTACTCGAAACAAGACGATGACGCAATGTGAAGCGTTGTAAAAGGGAAATTGTCATCCACCAGACTGTAGCCCGAAGCCTATAAAGAAAAAACAATAGGGATTTATCAGGAATAAAAAAAAGCTTCAAGTTGAAGAAAAATTCATCCTCGTCTGGTGGATAGAGCCCGGGACCAAATCTTTCCGGGGCAAGTCACTCTACCATCTTAGTTAACCAGGAAGCTAGCAGATAGCAGAGCGAGAGTCAAATTAATTGAAAACTCGAAGCACGGGAGATTGAATTGCGCTATATCAGTTCTGCGAAAGCCCGCAAGGTGGTGAAATTAAAGTTCATAAAAGGGAAAATTGTCATCCACCCGACTGCAGCGTGAAGCTACAATGGAACGAAAAAAAGACTAAATCTACAGGTTTTTCTAAAGGAAACCTAAAATAGGCTACAAATTCATTAAAGAAAGCCATACGGGTTTCCGTTATCCGTACTGGTTTCTTTATAGCTTCCTGAGACAGCCGGGTGTATGACCATCTTCCCTTTCATAGACCGCCCTCCACGTTGCGGGCCTCCACAGAACTGATTTTTCAGGGAAGTGTTGTCGAAATGAGTAACGTTCCAAGGTTACTAAGCCATGAGTTTCGAGAATGGAACTCTGTTCGTCGGGGCTGGTTAATTATTCATTTAGAAAAGCTACGTAGGTGGGCACACGTTTGAAATGAAAGGTTTCTTTCAAATAGCATCAAATTTCTGGACAAATAATTATCTGACTTCCCCATCGTGATGAGTTTTGAAACCGAACTGAATAATGGTGGCACCGGTTTTGTCGAAACACTGACGAGGCATACTAACATGCTTGGACAGTGGTATACATAGATGCCTTGAGGACATGTTCACGACGGTTGTTGAAACATCTAAAGAGTGTTTTCCGTTGACCAAACTATTGCATTTTGCATGCCGGACACTCCAGGAGGCCGACGACGTTAGCGCTGTCACTCGTAAAGTCATCATTAATTGTGAGGGAAAAGTTTGTCTATTTCGTAGAAACTGCTTTTCGCGTCGTGTAAGTGCAAACGCTGCAGCGACGAGAGCGCTTGTCATTGTCAAGGTGACAAAGGCCGTTCCAGAAAAGGAAAGGAGCCTGTGTAAGTTCATGCCAAGGATGTCCGTCTCCTCTTTTAACATTTTTCGCTCCCTTCAGCCTTTACCCCCGCACTGGGTAGCCAGCCGGTCTAGACAACGTTTAACCTGTTCTTGCTCCTCCGCTGCTGCCCTGACAAAAATAAGACATCTGATGGAAATGCTTACGCCGTGGCTGAGCCGCCCTCACCCTCGTTCACACATATTTCTTGTACAAATCTCCATCTCCCCAATTATCACTCCACAATTGCTACTTGGAGACTTTCTTTGAGCATAATGGGGCATAAGATACTTGCGATTAACACATAAATAATTGTAATATACAAATGCAAACTCAGCCCTTTGACACTTTCAGTATAGTAATTGTAGGCTCAATTATTGCTCATACAAATTGCCTACTGAGTGGCATGCCCTTGATGGCTATCGTGATCCATCTCATCAATCAGGCTATTCACACTGCGTTAGGTTATCTGCGTTTGTCGCGATTGCCGGCATATCGTATACAAATGCTGCTGAATCAGCACGGATTCTTATGCAGCCCAGATTAACTCAAGGTTGGGTGCTCGCGCGAACTCTTTCGTCTGGGCTGGATTTCTCGTCGTAATATAGCAACCGAAGTAACGTTCTTTGACGCTAAGCTTTACCATCAGTAGCCGAAGTGATCATTGACATTCATCTATTTGTTTCTTTTTCGCGACCGAATACAAGTCACGTCCCCGTTTTTTCATTTTTTTTTTTCGGTTGAGGCAATGACCTCGCTCCCGCGTTGTTCAAGGTGTGAAACAGAAAGCCTAAATAAAATGTTTGAACAGCTCCTGAAATAGAACAAAAAAAAAAGTCCATAGGCTTACCTTGGTTGAAGCGGGTTGCTTAAGCCTCATTCACCCTAGGCCGACAGGACAACGATTTTGGTCTGCCGACAGTTGGCGACAGCGTTTCCCTTTCTTTGAACCGTTGGCCACAGCGTTTTCAGTCCTGTAAACTGTTATCGCCAGCAGTCGGCCGACCAAAATCGGTGTCGTGTCGGCCTAGTGAGGCTTTACCAAGCTGGTGTGTCGCACAGTAAGGTGTCCCCAGTACCGTGATTCTGCTTTCTACTGGGTACCCAAGAGTGCCACACCTGAAAATGTTTGTACATTGGCTTTAATGGCGTCGTTCAATAGGTCTGTTCATATGGCGCTGTATCAAAAACGCTAACGAGAGCAGATCACAAGCCATAAAGTGTACAATAATGCAGTTTGACACTGTTGTTGTTGTTGTTGTTGTTGTTGTTGTTGTTGTTGTCGTCGTCGTCGTCGTCGTCGTTGTTGTTGTTGTTGTTGTTGTTGTTGTTGTTGTTGTTGTTGTTGTTGTTGTTGTTGTTGTTGTTGTTGTTGTGTTGTTGTTGTTGTTGTTGTTGTTGTTGTTGTTGTTGTTGTTGTTGTTGTTGTTGTTGTTGTTGTCGTCGTCGTCGTCGTCGTCGTCGTCGTCTGTAAGGGATGGCGGGAGTTAGCGTAAATGCATTATGTCATTTAAAGCTAAACATTACTCCCGCTAGTTAAGCACGCATGTCGTTTTGGGAGTGCAAGCAGCTTGCGTATGGAAGCGCAACGGCAGGCCTCTCGCGTCCCCTTATCTAAAACTCTAATCGCAATGCAACTCGACGCATTGTGCATCGTTCACGATAAGCATCGTGCGTTCCGTGCTTTCTTTTCATGCTTTTGGACGATGATGATCTCATTCTCAAAGAATGGGCGAGTTGGTTCTGTATGATTCAAAGTATAACAGCGCGACTTTCTGACGTGGACAAGCACAGTCAAGGACAAGAGATTGTCTTTGTCTGTTCTTCTGTTTTGTCCTCGTCAAAGGTCGTGCTGTTATACTTTGATCTCATGACAGTGTGATAAGGTATCCGTGTACTTGCTCTTTAACAAGCGTACGCTGTAAATGCCTAAGCAACTTTAATGCGAAACCCCACTTGTGTCTGCGCAACCGCCCGGTTTTTCTCATCCCCTTCATTATGAACATTTCCCTTTCACGAGAAAAAATGCGTCCGAAGTGAATTGCCGCATCAAAACCATGATGGGCAACTTTTGTTTCCGTGAAGGGGAAGGACGTTGCGAGGAAAGGGGGGGGAGGGGGGGAGGGGCTGTTTGAGCAAGTGTGCACGCATTCTTTTCGCTTTCTGTGTTTACAGCGGGTCAAGCTGACGCGAAAAGAGTCAGCGGCGCGGAGCGATCGAAGTCTGCCGCGAAAGCTGTTTTCCTTGCGTCCATGCCAGGCCTCGCCGCTCTCTCGGCCTCTTTTAAACCACGACAAACTTCTTCACAATGAAGTAATTTTCTCGAAGAGCATTGTCGCGAGGCGAAAGTAAAAGTTGCACAGACGCCGTAGAAGCAACTGAGAAAACCCTAGCTTTCTCTTATCTGAAATGAAGATAGAAGAATGGAGGGAGTGAAGAGACGAGAATGAGGTTGAGCGAAACGTTCTGCAAAATAATATACGCCTCATCGTCACAGGAGCAAAGAAAGAACAAATGGAGGCGCACAGTAGCGGGGGAGTGCATGCAGGTTGGGCAGGATTTGAGGTGTATACCGCGTCGCAGCCACGCACCTCAACACGCCGTGCGGAGAGTGCTCTATTACGTGGAAAGCACCTGCGCACTGATAGATGGGCGCTGATGAGCACCTGCGAAGTGCGCAGGAGTCCGCGCGGTTCGGCGCGTGTGTGCTTGTGTGTGTGTGTGGTGGACGCCTTTCGCAACATAACGCTGTCGTCAAATGCTATAACCCCCCCAAAAAAGGACAAAACGTAGTCGCACAGTGGCTTCGGAAAAAAGGTCGCAATTATTCTTTCCTCCATTTCTGCGTATATGCTCATCTGGGCATGTTCTGTTCGTGCATGAACGCACGTGGCATACAAAAGCAAAACTAACTTCAGCGTAATCGTGGCACAAATATCAGGCTAGCTTGCTGTAAGCAAAAACATTGCGTCGCAGGTTAAAGTCCCTTTGTCATCGGTAAATAAAGTTCCTCGCACTATTGAAGAAAGCATGACGAGGAAAACTACATTTTTGTCTCCAAAGGCGATACGCCCGAGGAACTGTTGGCGGCGTCAAGCACATTCAAATTGGGGAAGGGGGGGAGGGGGGGAGGGGGGGAGGGGGGGGCTGGAGCTAAGGAGATTTTCCTTCGGGAAGAGATAAGAAATGCACGTGACCAACAAATCTATTCAACAAGCTTCCAATGTGAAAACCGCATTATTGGCTCAGCGTCCATAACTGAATATAACATGGGCTTTCCCAGTATGTTATAAGTGAATGATCCTACTCGGTACGTACCGTCTGCGAACCGACGCTCTTGCTTGTCGGGTTCCAGTTGCTTTTCAACCTCCACAAATATTTGCTGACGGGATAGCTATGTGGGAGTTAGGGCCAATCGAGGTTAATTGGATCTAGTGACATTGGAGCGAAAAAAACGTCGTTCGAGGATTTGTACTAAACCGATACACATAACGTACCGCTCTTCACTGGTACATTTTCAGAAATCTAGCAATTATCTGACCAAGACTCTGTTCGCCGCTTTCGTGACATGCTTCAAGCTATTGTCATAATAGTGGTATTTGAGAGAAGACATAGCCACTTTTCATCCACTCTAAGAGTGAAATGCGCCATGCCTTTTGTTCGTCTGATACTAAGAATTACATCTTTTTGACGACTTTTACGATTGTAGATAACGTTTCCAAATCGAAAATAAACGTTCATGCATATGGAGTAAGCGCAATAGCACTCATGTTCGGAATATGTTTTGAACCTTTTCGCACAGTTCCAACAGCGCCTCATGTCATTCTAAGATGCTACAGATTGCGATGATCTGTATCGCGACCCCTTCTTGACGATGTCGTGGAAGACTGCTACTCCGAAGAGCACTTAAAGCTCATATATTTGCAGTGTTCGACGCAGCTAAAGGAATACATCGGGAGCAACCTCTCATTTCGTTTCATAAGTACCTCGACAAGAAACAATGCGGAAAGATTAAAAGCATGACGAGAACAGCAAAGAGTGCGATGACTCCAAAGATAAACTGCCTTCGCAAACAAAAAATAAACAAATTCTGAGGTTGTACGTGCCAAACCCACGATCTGATTATGAGGCACGCCGTAGTGGCGAACTAAGAACTAATTTTGGCCACCTATGGAGTTGCAAAAGATGCAACTTTTCTCATTGAAGCCACTGTAGCCGTGTGGCTCCAAGAGGAGTTGGTTCTGGCACTCACTATAGTTTTGAGTTGTGCAGCCATTTTAACGAATAATGCGAGTTATTTGCGTGTTTGTTGCCAGGTTTGACGACACTTACTTGCAAGTTGATATCAGTCGCCATAGCGGCGGCGCTCTATCGCACTAGCTGCTTTTACACATATACATTTGTGCGATTTTTGCAGGTAAGATACATTCTTGGCGCTTTATGTATGATCTGTACACAGAAATTTTCCAGGAAGAGCTGGTGTATCGCCATCATGAGGCATTGGCACGGACCATGTCCAACTGCAATGACCGACGCCCGACGTTCCGGTTGGTGTTCCGGCATAAAAATAGCTGCACACACTTGTCGAGCATTACGCAAGCGAGGTAACTTGACCTTTCAGCGCACAAAAGCCAGATAATATACTGCTCCTTGACGGCGGGTCAGCGGAAATTATTACAGTAAAATGTGATTGACAGTTAAATAGTAGCGTCACAAGAGCATTTTTAATTTTTATGTTTTTACACAGCGTGCTTTGTTGGGTTATACTCAATGAATTGCTTAAGGAATTCGCTTTGCTAGTGTTGCGGGGGTGTGACAATAATATACGGGGTATTCTCTTTTAAGTTTTCCAGAATATTTATATATCGCCACTTGCAGATAACATAATTCTAGTCCTGAGCTGTATTAGAGAGGCAGACATTACTTGCACGATAAAGCAAAACACATTTTCACCTCATTATGAAACATTCACTAATTAATTCCTAATTATTTACTTTATGGAACATACGGCAATTAATGAATTGTAACCGGTGAGTTGGTAAGGCGCATCCACTTGAAATAATTTTCCAGAATGACGCCAGTTTGTAGATATATACACGCCATCAAGCTTGCCGTAAAAATGCACTGTTGTTCCACTTACTTTTTAAAGGGACCACCCGCCGTAGTTGCTTAGTGGCTATGGCGTTGGGCTGCTGAGCACGAGGTCGCAGGATCGAATCCTGGCCACGGCGGCCGCATTTCGAGGGGGCGAAATGCGAAAACACCCGTGTACTTAGATTTAAGTGCACGTTAAAGGACCCCAGGTGGTCTAAATTATTCCGGAGTCCCCCACTGCAGAGTCCCCCACTGCAGCGTGCCTCATAATCATATCGTGGTTTTGGCACGTAAAACCTCATAATTTAATGTTTTTAAGAAACACTCTTTTATGCATCGAAGCGCAAAAGTAACTGGAACGCGCATCTATTTCATCCCACACTTTGGGAAATAATATCTCGAAACTGGTGTCATCCTGGAAATTCATTTCATGTGGCTACCGCCTTGCAAACTTGCGCGACATAGCGTATTAGTTACTCATAGGCTACAATTCGTAAATTTCAATTTGTGCTGTAAAGTAACTATGAAGCAGTTAATTACTGAATTTTTGTTAATTCGTTGAATATGTGCTTCGATTTCTCGTGCTAGTATGTCCGAGTGTCCGAGTAAAGTGGTGGTGGTGGTGGTAGTGGTGTTTTGCTTATTGCCAGTGACTGTTCTTGATAGCACGGGCTATCTGATTAGGCAAGACTATTTGCTATGAATAGGCGACAACGTTCAAGAGAGAGAGAAACGAAAAGAGGGAGGTTAACTAAGGACATACCAACGTTCAAGAGCTTTCACATACAGTATAGGCGCCGGCACGCGACAAATCGATAACAGCGATAATCCGGTGAAAAAAAAACTGTCACAGGCAAACAAGAAACGCAATGCACGCCTGAGATTATTATAATTATTGCGATATCAATTATATGGACACTCCAGGCGAATTTCCGCCGTCGGCGTTGTCGTGATGTTCCGTATAAAGTCCAAGTGCGATAAGATCGCGGCCGTGCGCCGCATGCTGTAGGTGCGAGGGCAAGCTTGCGAGGGTGAGCCGAGAAAGACGGTGACGATGTGTCGGCGTCTTCTCACGGAAGGTAGTCGGGGATGGTGCGCGCTGTCTTCTCACGCGCGCAATGGGGGGAGCGGGGAGATGCGCGCGCGGAAGGAGGGGGGAGGGGGTAATTGGGCAATTTAGTGAGCATATTCTCTTCTACTCCAGCTGCGGCGGCTGAGCGCACCCCGTCTTCGACGTAATGTGCGCTGGGTTCGAAGGCTAGGCTTCCCGAGATAGCTGATGGCTTCATTTGCGCTGTGTTCTCGCGCGCCTAGTTCGCGTTGAAGCTAGAGGCAGCACGAAGGAGAATTCTCTCGCCGCTCTTCATCACGCCAGCGTTCTGACAGCAAGTGTCCGCGGTCATCGATTGAGATGTGTTAGTGCTTGCCTGGGCGCGCGTGACAACGTGTTTGTTAGTTAAGCCAGTGAGCGAATGTTTACGGCAGTTTATGCAGCTGATAAAACGACTAACCTTACTTCGTATAGCAGTCCAATAAATTGCTATCGCAATCAATGCTTTGCCTTTTGGGCGAAACTGGGACTTTTTGTTATTATTATTATTAGTAGTAGTAGTAGTAGTAGTAGTAGTAGTAGTAGTAGTAGTAGTAGTAGTAGTAGGAGGAGGAGGAGGAGGAGGAGGAGGAGGAGGAGGAGTCGTAGTAATATCACTCCTTTTTTATTAATTAATGACGTTCTATCAGCTATTAGGAATTCTTCTTTCCTTGTATACATGTCGATGACAACAAGATTTTCAAGCAAATTCTTACTGTGGATGATGGTCGCATCCAACAACCTGGCCTGTTTTCTTTTTCTACATGGTGCACAGACAATAAACTCACCATGAATGCTGCGAAGACCAAAGTCATGACTTTCACTCGCCAAAAAACAAGTGTTTCTTTTTCTTATTCTGTAGATTCCACTGTAGATTCCTGATATACCATTATGTAAGGTCAGTGAGATCAATGATCTCGGTGTATATTTTGGTACAACCTCACACTTTCCTGCTCACACTAAGCGTGTTGCAATGCGCGATATGGGCTCTCTGGGCTCTATTTGCCGACAATCGAGGAAATTCAATTCTCTTACCCCTTTCCGTAAGTTGTACGCAACAATCTGTCTTCCTCAACTAGAATACCCGTGGGTCGTCTCGAACGGCATTTCTAGATCCAATAGTGGGTATTATAGATCGGGTCTAGAAAAAATTTCTAAGCATATATCATCACCGCATTGCTAAAAAGGACGCTGGACCTTGCTCTAGCACTGTTGGATTATTGTCATTGCCCTTACTTCGCTGCCGACGTAATCGCGCCGACCTTGTTTTTTTTTTTTTTTTTTTTTTCATACTTCTTCACAGTATCCTCATGTGCCCCGAACTCCTCAGTTGTGTCATGTTTCGTATTCCGCGCAAGATCACGAGAGAACATAGACCTTTCCATATTCCTCCCTGTCAACACCAACACTCAACCGTCCACATAATAGTCTTTATAACGCAAATTTTCATGATCTTGATATTTTTCACAACTCGCAATTAGAGATGGGCAAAACGGCTCACTTCGGTGAGCGGCTCGGAACGGCTCCGCTCACTGAAATGAACCGGTTCATTTGAACGGCTCACCAGTTCACTTAAACGTGTAACCTGTGTTATGCGTATTCTATAGTTATGTGGCTTTGGAAAAAAAAAAACGACATATGCATAATTTAATAACCGTGTTATTGGTATTTTCGCTATGTTTAGAGAATATTTTTACATATATTAAAAGCGTGAATGTTTATTTGTAATGAAGCTTTCTTTTCTGATATTGGGGATAAGATGCTTATGATACTGTGACAGGCAGAATGCGACGTACTTTTATCAAAAAAAAAATATGTAACTTCATCGTCATTACAGAAGCTTGTCCGTTTTCGTGGTACTTTATAATCACCTTTTGTCAAACTAAGAACACAAAATGATCGTACATTATGTGTCAACTTTATTCGTTTATTCACATACGTACGTTCACTATAATATGAGTAAGCTGTAACGGCATGCAAAATGAATGTAGAAATCATTTCTTGAAGTACAATACAAAAATCATACGAAAGATCCACAATACTGCCGCACGTACCTTTCGTTTTTTTTTTTTTTTCTCTCTCTTGAGTGCACGCGCGATACTGGCGATCATGCCATCATACACCAGGACAAAAACAAAAAAAAGAAAAAAAGAGAAATGAAGTTCTATTACAACACAACAGATCACTGGCCTCGTTTTATTGACGTGCTAATGATACACGCTCAGAAAATGCACGGCAGGTGGTTGTCATGGGCGATATTTTCATGAATACACTAATTAGCACAAATGAAGACCAGGATGTAAACTGTACGTTCACCTCTTGTCGTTAAAGGCCCCCTAAACCACCCAGAGGTCGAAATTTAGTTGTGGTGTTGCAGTTGTGCACGAGTCTACAACGAACACGTAGCCGCGAGAATTCTTCGAAATGGTGCCGTAATAGCGGAGTTACACGAGTTTGATGATCGAAAAACGGCCCTCGCTCGTTTCGCTCTTTCGTTCGATACTCTCCTCATCGGCTGGTCTCCCCTCCTCGCCGAGTGCTCCTCGAAAGGTCACGTGACATACGACATCGCCAACGCGCTTCTCAAAACACTGCATACTTCCGGTCACGTCCACGCTAGCGGCACATATACCGACGGCGAACCAACCGTCCGCCAGTGCCGTAGAACGTCTGCCGCGCGAGAGGTGTCCAAAGTAGACGGCAGTTCGGCCGGCGCCCCGCCCGCTGCACCATCAATGGCCCAATCGACGACCGCGAACCTGCGCGCCTCCGCCACCGGCAACGAAAACATCAGCTGCAGCCGGGAGACGACGGGCTCGTATGTGCTCGCATCGCAGCCGACGGCGCCGCTAATATCAGCGCATTTTTCTTCTTTGTGTATTGTATTTTTCTTCTTTCTTCAGCGCACGATGTGCGATCGGTGAGAGTCGTGCAACATCGTTCGAACAGCTGCAGGCAACGAACGGTACCATCCTTTGCCAATTGAGACTTCTTTTCTTCTCCCCTCGGTGGCATCGGGTGCCACACCATAAGAATCACAAAAAAACCAAGGGGACTGCTGCGCACACTACACACTGCGAGCGAGTACCAGTAGCGCGAGTCGGCCCACACCAGCCACCATTCGTCGGTCAGAAATCTAAAAACATCGAAACCCAACAGAAGACCCAGCTCTGACGGAACGGTTCGGCACGGCTCGTTCAAGAAGAGAGAACCGGCTTCCTCACTCCGAAAGAACCGCCGCTCAGTTACTCAACCACGGCTCCCCCGGTCTTCAAAAGAGCGGCCCGCTCCTGAGCGCTCAGGAGCGAGCCGGATCTTTTGAAGAGCGGATGAGCCGTGGCGAAAAGAGCGGCTGGCTCCTGAGCGCTCAGGAGCGAGCCGGATCTTTTGAAGAGCGGATGAGCCGTGGCGAAAAGAGCGGCTGGCTCCTGAGCGCTCAGGAGCGAGCCGGATCTTTTGAGCCGCTCTTTTGAAGAGCGAGGGAGCCGTGTGAGCCGCGGTTCTTTCGTTCTTCAGCCGAAGGCGAGGGGGTGAAGGCGACTCTTGCGAGGAAGGGCGGGAGGGCAGTTGCTTTCTCGTACCGCTAATAGATGGCGCGGAAGTCGCACCCAGCAGAAGACCCGGCTCTGACGGAACGCATCGGCACGGCTCTCTGAACGCGTGAGAACCGGCTCCCTTTCTCCAAAAGAACCGCCGCTCATTTTTACTGAACGACCGCTCACTCGCTCTTTAAAAAGAGCCGCTCACAAGATCCGGCTCGCTCCTGAGCGACCCATCTCTACTCGCAATCATTGTTCTTTTCCGAGCTTTGCGTTGTTGTGTCATAGTTTCATTTATTGTTCAAATGCCCTTCTCCTCCTTTTTCTTTTGTATTCATTTCGCGCCTTGTTGTATGTACACTCTTCTTTTCAAGATTGTTATTTTCAATTAAGTGTTTTGTTTTACTCATATCCCCCGCCGTTTTTATTGGTTCTAGCTGTTTCTTATGTATGCGTGCGCCAGCACTTAGACCTCATGGTTGTTCCTGGGCACGATCATTGATTGATTGATTGATTGATTGATTGATTGATTGATTGATTGATTGATTGATTGATTTATTGATTCATTCATTCATTCATTCATTCATTCATTCATTCTTCATCTCGAATTAATTGCCATGGTGGTTCAGGGTTATCTCGTTATGCTTCTGTTATGAGCACCATGGTCGCAGATTCCATTCCCGACCGCAGATGCCACATTCCGATGGAAGTGCAACACAAAAAAGAAGAAGAAAGAAAGAAAGAAAAGAAAAAGCTCGCGTATACTTATATTTATAGGTGCGCGTTAAGAAAACCCATGGATGCGGTCTACATTGATCCGCAGCCCTTCACAACGTGACCTCCCTCATAGCCCGTGCGTTGCCTTATATAGGACGTTAAACCTCATACTTTGATTTGGTTTCGCTCTCAAATAACAGAGTCATCACCGCGCCAGCTTCCAGAAGGGAGCAATGATGATGACGACGACGAGTAGTTCTTAAACAGGGGAATGCGCTGTCGTCTGCAACCCTACTATAGTGAGAGCACGGCTGGAAGGAGGAAAAAGAACCATTATAGAAGAAAAGAAAGGAGGTTTGTAAACGAGAACAGCGGGAATTATAAGGGGGTTAATCCCAAAGTTCGGATCAACCGACACTGCATTCGCCATCAGCATGTGACGGTGTTTTCACGAAAACCCCTTCATCGTCGTTTGCGACAGCTGTCACTTTTCTTGCAACTTGCCCGCACAACAGCGTGGAGGACGGCGAATCCTCTATAGAAGCTGTCGTTTTAACAACTCCGTACGGCAGCTGCCGGCTAACAAGACGACTAACGCAATGACTGATAGGTTTGCACTTGCACCTAAGCCATGAACCAACCTAGAGCACCGTGCGTGCTTGCAACTGTGTCGGCTGTCACAACAGGCACAGTTCGAGTCTTCTGTATAGATACATATAAGCAAGGACACCAGGCCTTTCGAAGTGCCCTTTGTGTATGCCAACTGTCGCCTGCATAGTCGCCCAACGTTCTACGTCTACTTTGTTTTCAGAACGGACGCCACAATGTCGGATTTATAGTTCCACGAGAAACTTGCGTAATTCGCGCGACTCTGCGCCGCTCGTTGTCTGTCATAGTCGCGAAGCGCTAGGCCATAACGCTTGAAGAATATAGTGCGAGCAGCGTTGATCGCCGGAGGTTTACGAGAGCATGTAGGTGCCCTGCAAAAACGGCGGCCCATCAATCCATATAACTTCCAATCGCTTTCGAACAACACGAACGTAGTACGTTGACACACACTGGCTTCGCAGCTTTTTTCGGGAACCACTGAACAGTGGTCCATTTCCTGCCTGCCGGCGAAATCGCGGCTGTGCATAAATCGCTTGTGTCAGAAGCTTTCTTCAGAGTCCCGGCACGCGCTTCCCCCCGTTTTTCTCTTACCACCTCCGCATATATACCCCATATCAGCATTTTTTCCCATTTCCTTGACTTCGTGGTCTGTTCAGCCTCCTTTATTTTTTATTTCTAAATTGAGTTGCGTGTGAACATTTACTGCGAATGAAAAGAGAAGACGTGTACAACTATTGTATTCTATGCATTCATTGCTTCTTTTTATCGTGCGTATCATTTACGTTTTACTCTAGTGGACGTGCATGTTATCGCCAGACTTCTCGGTGAAGTGTCAGGTAAAGAGGAACCCTGTTTTCCGGTGCAAATATTTAAATGAAGCCAGAAGTTTATCGCAATGAATTTTCACTGACTTTCAATGACTGTATGTGAAGCATTCCTCAGGTCTCCTTTATTGGCTCTCGCTTTGAGTGCGGGCGTGTGTGTGTGTGTGTGTGTGTGTGGGGGGGGGGGGGGGGGGTTACATATTTATATCCGTTTTTTATTTCTTACTTCGGCCTGCACGAGAACGAAAGTCTGTAGAGCTTTACTCAGGCGTACACGAGAATTTTCATGGCAAGCTGCGCGGCTGCGATTTTCATATGATACATTGCCTTCTTGCGAAAACGCGTTTTTTACTCACTCGAATCAATCTTCCGGGATAGAACGGGAGTTTGCGACTTCACAACGCTTATGCATCTTTTCTTTTGTTTCGCAACAACTATTTTAACTAAAAAGTAAAGGCGAGAAAGACATACTGCAAAATAAGCTTTAACGTCGCACACGGAGCTCACTTTCTTTTATGCAGTCCGCGCGGATAACATCGAAGTAGACGTCAATGTTAAGCAGGTGATTCAACAAGTGTGAGGCGACTCGATCGCCCGTCGAAGGTTCGCACGCTTGCGTGTTTGTTCGACGAGAGGGTGCTGGCTTCCACGTGCAGCGCGATAGGAGTAGGCCGGAGAAGGATAACGAGATAAATTCAAGGACAGAGACTGGACGGGGGGGGGGAGGGAGGGAAGTGGAGGCACCGGAAGCACGCATAGGTGCTGTTGTCACTGTGGGTATACGAGGCCGAGCTATATATATATACACGTACCCTTCGCTCTGATATGAAGGAGTGTTAACTGGCCGGCGGTGGAGATAAGCAAGGAGATGATTAGCGTATTGGTGGGGAGTAAAAATTTTGCAGAAACCATCGTTTGTACTCTCTTGCTTTACTCATGATGCGTCAGTCATAAAACAGACACGTTGCAATGAATAGCAAGCTAACCACCCGAAACAGTTTCATAACTTGTCCTGTGGACAGTCGTTCAGGCGGTAATGACGTACTCCATAGTATCAATGGACTAATTCTTAATTAAGGCTTCTGTTGGGGCTAGTCGGAGTAACTTCTGTGTGAAACAGCGCTGCGTGTCTTAAAAGGGATGAAAAAAAAAAACACGAAAAAGCGTTTTTTCGTCCTTCTCATACTTTTTTTTTTTTTTTTTGGTCATCCCTTCTAAAACTTGCTGCACTTTAAAAGTGCTGTTTCACGCAGGCTGATTATTTCGCGTTTGAACGCATGCAAACTAAATGAATGGAGGCACAAACACAACATAACAGAATTCTTGCTTGTTCACTTAACCGATGTATGCATAGCCTCCTACGCTTTTGTTCGCTGTAACTCTTCACATCCAGTGATTGGGGATGTTGCTTCCGGTAGAAATTCTTCTAACGAGCACCATTAGGCGATGATACAGCTGGCAGCAGTGTAGTTATTTGTTTGCGTGAATAAATTAATAATTTTCGTATCAGCGCTTTGACATCAGCTAAAAGCATCTCCGACCATCAGTCTGCGCAGCCTGCAACAGAAACATGGCGGCTAAAGAGTGTTCGAAGGCCCCTTTAAAGCTAATCATGGCAGAACTCTATCTTCAAGTATGCATAAAGTCGGTGCCAAAAAAGACATGTTTTTTAGGCTGTAAATGACACTTGGTGGCTATTGTTTTGATTGGCTTGTTTAAACAACTGAATCTATTTTATTTTTATGTACAAATTTGGACAAGTAAGTTGTAAAAAAGCATCAAAGCATATAAGATATTGTCAAGTCTTTTCTTCCCTCTGACATAAGAACTCGACCGATGCTATAAACTGCATTTGAAACACCTTATTTGCGATTATTTTCATGCTGACACCAACACATCTGCAGAAACAAATATGCTTGCTTTTGATGTGTTAAGGCAGTTTGCTGTATCACAAAATTTTATTGTATTCAACAAAAAAATTAGGACCCACTCTGTATATATTTGAACACACCCATGTGAGTGTTTCAATTTTCTCTATGACAAATTGACTGTTAGGTTTCTTGTTGATCTTCGTTGCATTGTTATGTTATACTGGTAACTAATTTGTCCAAAATATTTATTCATACTTGGGAAACAGGTTTAACTACATGTATTTTTGTAATTATAGCGCCCCGAAAAGTTGACAGCTCTAACAGGCTGTGAACTCCATTGCTCACTATATATATATATATATATATATATATATATATATATATAATGAGGACGTTCGTACGAAAACACCTCCTTTTTCCGACGTTTCGGCCGGGCTGCGGCCTGCGTCAGGGAATAGTATGCGCGGTTTGTTTGTGCTCGTCTTTATCTCTCCCTTCCACTCTCTTTTTATCCCCCTACTCCTTCCCCCGGGCAGAGTAGCCAACCGGAGCTACCTCTGGTTAACCTCCTTGCCTTTCTATGCATCCGTTCTTTCTCTTTTCCAATAACGAATCCTATATTGTTCCATTCAATTCGGTGTTCGAATCGAATCGTCACTATTCGCAAATACGAATATTTCTCGAATAGTTCTCAAATATTTCAAGCTGTCACCTGCGCACTATCAAAAATAAAGTTAGAGCAAAAGTGTGATAAATGCCATCCCGGTGGCTATAGTAAACATAAAACACGAGAAGCTACGTAGTGAGTTTCTGACTAATCCACTATTATTTGCACCCACCGAAGAGTCCCGAGTGCGCGAACAGACTGCTCATTTGTTCCTAATGCTCGATGTATACTTTAAATAAACAGCGCTTCATAATATGTAATGTAATGACATAAGTTTGCTGACGTTGTCAATGTATACTAGGATGTGAACATAATTCTATAATCATTGGTAAAAGAGTTGCTCAATATATATATTAGGGTGGCTAGAAGTGAGACGTGCGCGCCACGTCTCACTCCGTCCCCTCTCGACGCGCATGCTTTCACGGGCATCCGAGAAGAACAAGCTGCACGATTAGAGTGTGCCATATGTTAGTGCAGAAGCTCAGAAAAAAAAGAAAAAATAACACTTAATACTCAGAACGGGTGCGCGCAAAGTAGCACGAGCGAGATTCCTCGGGCGCGAGCAGCGCTACGCAGTACGCCGTCTGCTCCACGTACTCTTTTTACGGCGCCCCCGCGTACAGCGCCCTTTGCGGCACCGGCGCGCTTTGGGGACCGGTTTCCGCGGCCGCTTTTCACACCTCCCAATTCTAGTCACCCTAGTCAGGGAACCATATTGTGTGACGTTTTTGTACGTATCTCCCTTTCTAAGTGGCTATCTAGAATACCATTATATGGCTATTTCAGTTTTTTTTTTTTTTTTGTGAGCCTTTCATCGATTACTTAATCGCGTTTATAATCGATTGTGTCGATTTCTATGCACAACATACGAATTCATAAAACGATACTTCCTAAACTACATAATTGTTTGAAATAGTCTGTGGTATATGAAGTACAGGCTGCGGAGCCAGGTGGCGTTGACAAAACAACTAGCTTTTTACTTGTACACTTCCAGAACTTTAGATACGTTGTAGCTGCATTAGCAGTTAATACTTAGCTGGAGTGTTTAAAAATGCAGTCACGATAAGTGTTAAATAGAACACCAATCGAATATACGTTGATATTTTCAGTGCGTATTTCTCGAAAGTAGTACGAGATTGCTGGCGAATGGGTATGTTTTGCGTACTAGATGGCTTCAATTTTGCATGCAAAATGCGCCCAGAATTGTTGCTTACAATCTGAATTAGTGAACTTTAGTTTATTACGTGCTTGACGAGTTAAATTGTTTGAGCACGTAATGTCCACGTAGCATAAAACAAGCACCACTCGTGTAACTCACATATACCTCTTTATGGCAATGCTTTCATCTCTGATAAAGTAAATAATTAAACATTACCTTGTGAGCCGTTGAAAGGACATTCGGATCTGTTCGAACGGATCGTTGAACGGATCTGTTCGCGTTGAACGGACATTCTTCTTAATAATCAGTGTGGCCACAAAAGTGTCTGCGTGTGGTTTTCCCGGTTTTGTTCATAATTGCCGAGCAATGTACACGTGTTTCAGTGCGCCTGCGAGGACTGCAAATAAGTCTGTTGTTGAAAGTTAGCGCTGTGCGTTTGTCTAATGTGCCTTTCTGTGTCCCTCTCGTTCTGCCTGCGCTACAAGAAAGTAGACGAGCGAAAAAGAAAGAGAAAGCCACGACCGTACTAACGTGCCATTAACCACGCTTACTGAACCAGTGGCGATGTCTAGGCGACCGAAAAAGAGAACAAGTAAAGAGAAATACAAGTAAATTAAGAGAAAACAAGTAATAGGAAGTAACAACGCAGTCGAATGAGAATGTCAAAGTAATTTAATGAATGTCTCGCGAGCGCGCAGACTTTCGCCTTCATCCTCTTTAGCGTATGCTAATGTGACTGTCAACTTTAAGTCTAGTTAGCGCCGTTGGCGCCGCCGTGCTCTCCAGGATGCAACGAAGCATGCGCTACACAGCCCCCTGCATGAGCCACGAGTTGGAGCCTGGAGGTCACGTGATCTGCTGCAGGTGCGGATAGGTGGTGCGCAAACCGTGGCGTCTATGGCGTGTTTCCGACGCCGCAAGTGCTTTCGGCGCATGCAGTTAGCAAAAGCACAGCCTTCCAGATCTGTTTCTGTTATTCAGAGTCAATTATCGCTGGGGCGTGGATCAGGACCCCACCACGGAGGAAAGAAACAAAATAGGAGAGGCCCTGACGTCACGTTTTTGAAGCCGGAACTGCAGCCTTGTTGGCGTGCCATCTCCCTTTGCGCCCCCAATCAGCTCGCCGGAGCAGATGGCGCGAGCTTTGAACTTGCATTGTTCAAAGCTCGCGTGTGAAAGCGTGTGCTTTCGACGCGCGTCAAAACAAAGCCTACGAAACTTCTGTAGCAGGTTTAGTGAAGCAGACGCGCTTCTTTTTTTTTTTCCGTTGAAAAAGACGATGGAGACTCAGGCCGTGATTGCTTGAGGGCATCTGTTGCTGGCTGACACTCACACTCACAGACCCAAAACACAACTTTCAAGCTTACACCCCCCCCCCCCCCCCTCCGGCGATCCGTAGCCTACCCCACCCCACCCGCCCCTAACGTGTCATTACCGGAGTTCTGTTACCCAAATAATTTGAGGATTCTTTTGCGTTGCATCTACCTTTTCACTTTTGTTGAGGCTAAAAGCTTACGGCATCATTGTTGGCGTGGACGTGCACGGCGTTTAATTTATACTTTCGCTTTATTTCTGCCAATCCTGACAATAGGAGGACAAGTGCATTAGAAGCACCAGCGGTGGCTACCTCATCCGTATATCCTCACTTTAACTTTTTTTTTTTTAATTTCCGCTGAGAA
>NC_051154.1:451552363-451583614 GCF_013339745.2 Dermacentor silvarum | reverse complement strand
CCCCCCCTACCGGCAACAAACTATCTTTTCGTCCACTTTCATTTCCCCTTTTCTTCATTATTTTCTACATTCCAATTGAAACCACAGCTGATTAGCCCTATGCTTTCATTAACTTCATTTCCTGCTGGCTTTATACGGTAGTGATTTAAAAAAATCGAGCCCTTCTGTTTTCCTTTTCATTAATTCATAGCGAGGGTCTCAAATCTGGCAGCCTTGATGCCATGAGGCAGCATATGAAGATGTATTAACCATGTGCTTTCTCTCCAAAGTCCACGAGTTACATGGCACCATAAGGCAAATAAGGGGTTCCACGTCCACCCGCCATGGCTTCGAGTGGCGCTGGCTAGCACTCCCATGGCTACATCTAGTACACATAAATACCCAAGTTAGCGACGGATTGATAACCGTCGCTGTAGCACAATTATGTATCGAATACACAATACGAAGGTTGTGGGTTTAGACCCCACCAGCGCAAGATATCTTTTCGTCCACTTTATTTACCTTTTTCATTATTTTATACATCTCAATTTCAACCACAAGCTAATTTTAATCTATGCTTTCTTGGCTTCATTGCCTGCGGGCTTTCTGTGGTCAGCAAAAATAAGGTATACAAGAAAATGAAAATGAATAAGTAGAGGACAGGTTCATCGGTGTTCGAGGAATCATCTTCCTTTTTGTATCTTTTACCACATGTGCACTCAAGAGGGTACTGCTCAGCCTGCATATCAAATGACAATGCCACAAATCCAGCTGGAAACCCACAGTCAAATATCGTAGAGGATACCAATCATCTCCTCCAAAGATAGATAAAAAGCACAAGTGCCTGTAGAGTTGTGTGCCACTGCTCCTCTTGCCAACCCATGGAAAGGGGCATGAGTAGTGGCTGTAGAGCTCGCTGCTTCAAGCAGCGTTCAGGTAGCCATTCATAACCCTGCACGTAGTATCGCATGTTTGGTACATATCAAGGTAGCTTCAGTCCTGCAACAAATAAAATGATCAGTTCTAATCAATATGTAAAAAATGCAGGCACTTGGCCGACGGATTAACATGTTGAAGTTTCTCTGATGCCAGTTAATACTTTAAAACATCACTATTAAGCACAAGTTTAGCTGTTCCACTTGTAGCAGATTATTGTAGAACACGAATGTAGTGTAGCACGATAGCCGTGATACAAGATCGAAGGTAACACACTGACACAGACTGTTACCTTTGTCTTGTGTCACATATATTGTGCTAGAATCACGTTCAGTGTATATCACCCCCCACCCAATTTTTTGTTCTGCTAAGGTTTCTTTCAGATTGGCTGCACATCTGTTCAATCAGTCAGTCAGTCAGTTTGTGTCTGCAAACAAGTTCAGTTTCCACAATGCACAATGATGCTGTTCATAGAGGGAGATTGAAAATACCTTTACAGTTTCTTTTAAAAAAAGTTTTGTACAAAGTCTCACTGTGCACTTTGCAAGTTGTACACTGATATAAATTTGTTTCTAAGATATGAAGGTTGAATACAAGCATTTCAAGCCTTATATGTTTCTAATTACATGTAATCGCTACCACTTATGAGAAAATTGATACGATATGAAGTAGAAAGCCTCATTTTCTATCCACGATGGTTGGATACAAATGCATTACACATCGAGAGAATATAGTCAAATTTCAAAACAAAAACTAGGGTAAAGGCCTCATACCGACACGCTCAAAAAAGACAAAACATTTCAAGAAGCTTACTGCGGCGTTGTGAAAATTTTTCCTCCACCAGAAATATGTTCTTTGGCATGTGCTCTAGAACCGGGGGGAGGGCCGGGGGTTCTTTCTCTGTCGTTGGCGCTGTTCATCGTGCTGTATCTCATCAAACCGGGACATTTGCACGCGATAAAGAGAGCATGGAGCACGCCCTGGCTGGAAACGTAAACGAAGACGAGCACAAACGAGACTTGTTCATTTATTTAACCTGGCGTATTCTCATCGCGTCTTTTTCCTCTTGTACTATATATAGGTTACAGTTCTGCTTATTCCATATTAGTAGTATCAAGTCGTACGTCATGCATGCGCATTGAGCACAGTAATGCGTTCTAGATATCGCAGATGCCCTTGCTCACGGCGCGACACTCGCGATAGCGAACTCGAACGCGATCTTTTAAAAAATAAAGCAAAAAAATGTTTGCCTGCGATGAACTTTGCAAACAAGAAATAAAATAGAAGCTTACCAAAATGCTTCTTCCAAAGGCGGGAAGAATACACTGAAGTGACAGCCCATGCAGTTGTTGGCGGCACGCCGTTCGTTGGCGTTCACGTACCCTTTCGCGTGCTGTGCTGTTTATCACGTCGCCCTCATTTGTAGGCGTGAGAAGAGCATCAAAGTATTATTATCTTCTGTCAAGTAACGCCGCCTCGTAAGCACAAACGGAAAACGTTGAGCTGTCAAGCGGGCGCCAGCGTGCCCACAGGCAGCAGTTTCCCGCGCTCGTATCTCACCGTTGACGAACTTTCGGCGAGCTGTTGTGGCGCCATCTGGAAGAGTTTGAATGTGGACTTTGCAAAACACAACAAAGTTCGAACATATATCTGTTTAGTTTCTCATATAAAACAATTAAAGCATATGATATTTAGAAAGTACTCACCACAAACAATATTTTGCTTCAGTTTCTTTGCCCCTCCGATTTACGAGCATTGGCAGCTTTAGCTCGGGGGCTCCTATCTGAATACATGGAAAGGAGAAATCGTTTTTCTCGGCAACCACTGCTCCAAATTTGATGGGGTTTGTGGCATTTAAAAGAAGAACTTAAAATCTAGTGACTGTTGGTAGCGAATGCTTAATTTAGGCCGTCAAGTTTTTTTATAAAATTGTAGAAAATCGGCTAATTTTCAGAAAGCCACACTGTCAAGTTTACAACTCTGTAACTCAGCAATGAAAAAGGATATCACAATTCTGTAAATTGCATATACTGGCGCATCTAAAGCGGACAAAATTAATGTATTATACATGGCTCTCAAATAGAGCACTAATATGTTAGTTGGACTTTTGCAAAACACTTGTAAACAATGTAACTAATTCACGTAAGATGTAAATTGATGTATCAAATTTGTCCGCTTTGGATGCTCTAACGGATGCAGTTTACAGAAGTGCCATATCTGTTCTTAATGCAGACCTACAAATTTGTAAACTTCGTGCTTCCACCTTTTTTCAAAGCCACCAATTTTTGAAAGTTACTTTAAAAAAATTTCGGGCCGTAAATTAACATTCCACTTAAAACAGTCACTATAATTTTACTTTCTCTCTCAAATGCAACAAATTTCACTAAAATCATCCCAGTGGTGATCTCAAAAAAGCGTTTGTGCATTTTGCATGTATTTGAATAGGCAGCATGCATCGGAGTTGGGCCCAAACCTAAAGCTGCCTCTTAAAGAAAAATCCTTATTTTCAGATTGTCGCTTAATGTTGAGTACATTGAACCTGGTTAAACGAAGTTTGAATGGAGAGACAGTTAAAATTAAATTATGGGGTTTTACATGCCAAAACCACGATCTGATTATGAGGCACGCCGTAGTGGGGGACTCCAGAAATTTTGACCACCTGGTGTTCTTTAACGTGCACCTAAATCTAAGTACACGGGTGTTTTCGCATTTCGCCCTCATCGAAATGCGGCTGCCGTGGCCGGGATTCGATCCCGCGACCTCGTGCTCAGCAGCCCAACACCACAGCCACTGAGCAACCACGGCGGGTCGAATGGAGAGACAGTATTTCACTTTGTAGAGTATTTTTGCCGGGGATGGAATTAGGCTGCTTGTCGGCAGAAAGAGCCAGATGAGCAAGTCAAGAAAGTCATGAAATGCAAGATGACGAAAGGCTTTATGATTACTAGCACACTCTAGCTTGGTTAACCAGTGAGAAACAATATACTTTACAAACAAACAAATACAGTGGACATGCAGCCGCCAAATGGTTGCTCAATTAGACATGTTATTGATGAGACATGTCTGGTGATTCTTCCCATGTGTGCTTTTTTAAACGTGTAGTACAACGTTTCATTTAGTCGATGTTGTGCCCCATCTGAACCAATAAAGAAAGGAAAATTTACTAGGGGTCCCTTATACTAAAACTAAGACGACTTGAAGGCAAAAGCCGGAGCGCTGCTAACTCAATAATAAGACGACCACTTTTTTTGCTGAGTCATCATCACTCTGAAACCACAATTTATAGTCATTTTTGCAAGTCATCCTGTTTTCTTGCAAGTCCCCCCTCTATGATTCACCAAACTCGAATCGTGACTCAGCACTTTTTTGCTGAGTCACTCTCACTCAATTGGACCCTCAAATCTCACATATATTTTTGCAAGTCACTCCCCCACTCCATAACCCCTTGATTGACTCTTAATTCACACTTTATTCACTCTTGATTCACCCTATCATTGCTTGGTTCACCTTCATTCACTCGATCATCTTGGGTTTACTTCCATCACACTTGATTTGCTCTATTACTCCAAATTTCCAGTTTTCATCACTCTTGGTTCACCTTCATTCACTCTCATTTATTCTTCATTATCTTAGCTCACTATATCTCATCATTACCTTTCATTGACTCCTATCACCAACTAAACCCTTTAATTCACCATTAATTCACTCTTAATTCACCTCTCTGTATACCCATTATCACTTCAGTCAGTTCACTTGCTTTATTATTCTCCCACCCTTAATCACGGTTTTTGTGCGCATTATCGCCTCTTATCCTAAGAGGACCATTTTGTGTCGACGATGCAGTTTTGAAACAGCCTTGAAACAGAGACCTCACCATGAGACATAAGGCTTTCACCTTTAAAAAAAACTAAGGAAATGCGGAGAACTATAGTTGAAGCGGCGCATGCAAATGAACCAGATTTGCGGCCACGCCACGCGTGTCACAATCACATATATTGGTCAATCATCTAAGGAGTGCACGGTGTTCCCGGCAGTATCGATATACCGACCGCACCACTGGTGGCACCGACCATTAACGATCGGTAAGGGGAGCGTTCTTCTTTACTTCCCTTATGGCAACTAGCACTTAGTCGCTGATCGAGGCACTCGGAATAAACTCTATGGTTCATGCACCCTATTCCCATCCCAAATCAAAAAAGGCATTGTGTTTCATCTACACGTCAACGAGAGGTTGAATCGCCTTCCAGCTTTTTATATAATTATTTCTTTTAAAATGCAGGCAGGACAAGCAGCAAGAAGATGTTGCATGCACACTGTGTCGATCGGTACTATATGGTACCAACGCACAGTATAACAATGCATGTCTATTAATGATTAATATAGTAATCATATCATAATATATAACAATTCAGAGCCACTACCACATCTGCATCTCCTTCCTTGATGCCACAGCAAATGTCTGTGGAATTCTTGCTGTGGAATCAATAAGTACTTTAAAGCATTGTCACATTGTCATGACGGCGTAAAATAAGACACTGTCAATGTGACTTCAATATGTTCACTCTCTATTGGTTGAACTTGTGCCCAGAAAAACAATTAGTAAGTGGCACACAAAGCACAACGATACAGCGAACACAGTCGGCGATCGGCGAAATATGATCTGCGGGTCAAGCGCGTCACATGACTCGTTGAAGGTTGTAGTGTAATCGCTGGTACTGCATATATACCTTCCAGAAAGTACAACAATATTCGCGTCGCGCATACAATCTTGATTACACAAGGTTGGGCGAGAACATACTAGATGTCAGATAGAATCAACAATAACATTCAATTAAGTTATCATGCAGTTGCGCCTTGTGCTGAGCAATAACTTTCACTTGATAGCAGGTGAAATGTGGTCCCCAGAAAAAAGAATAAACAAGTACGCGTACGTGCCAGTATAGTCACGCAGTATCGGGCTGGGCATCGACAAAACTCTTTCTTAATATCTTTAGCTGTTTGTATACATGGTACTATTTTAACATTCAACTTAAGAAATTGCAAATTCTTCTACTATATTCATATAGTTGGTATCCACTTGAAAAAAAATTTCCAGCATCACACTGAAGCATACAGAGTTGAAAGTTTCTTGTGCCTACCTGGCCATCAGTTGAGATTTTTTAACAGTTAAATCATCTTTCTTTGAATGCGCGTGCATTGGGCTAGCTCCCACATCATTATGCTGTGCAATTCCCGCAGTGTGAATTCACAAGACAAATTTTTGCACTGTGCCTTGTTTACTTTTCTACATTTCTGCATGCTAGATATGACACTAAAGCTTCCGCTGAAGATACTGTGCTTGTTGCAAAGGCCATGTTTTGATGCTGATTAATGGAGGGCACGTGTAAAATCATGTAAGAGTTTTGCGAGTACACTGGAGCAGCAACATCTACTGTTATTTTGTGTGTATATTCCTGAGCAGCTACACATCCAATCAGAGGTATTTTGTGCTGTAGGCGAAACAGGTGGCCGCCTAGGTGTGGCACTTCTTGATGAGCACGATGGGCACAGCACACCTTGTCGTCCCTCACTCCGTCTTATCATTTACATTTCACCAATGGGCAATGGACAATGTTGGATTCCCTTGGATACCCAATGTTGGCTGCATTTTGTATGACTGATTGTTGAAAGAACAGTGAACTGATGCCTGGAAATCTGTGCACTAACTTTCTTCCCATTTTAATTACAAATGCCTTACAATGTCTCTTAAAATTCTTCATCTGATACGCCTAAATTTGGTGCTGGAGTGGAGAGGAGTGCTGTTATTTGACTTTACCTGGGGTGGCAAACACGTTCTAAAATTTATACCTCCAAAGGCATCAAAGGCGAGTTAGGGGATGAGCTGGGCTACTGCATGGCCTGCTCTCCCACAAATTTCACGAGCACTTTCACCGCGTTATATCTGACCAGGCAGCTCAGCAGCAGGAAAGTGACCTCTTTTCCAGCCCTTTGCCTCCAGTCAATGCAGAGCATTCGAAAGCTCTTGGTTGCATTATAATAAATTGCAAGATTTGGTACTGTAATCTGCTGTTCAGTGTAGACAAACTTATTTGACTTTCATGCTGCATAATTGCTATACAGACACACAGACATTATCATAAGCATTATTAAAATACATGTACTGAAGTGCATATTGGGTGCTTGCATTAGCGGATACCCCCTGCACCAGAAGAAAAAAAGGAAGAAATTGATAAAGCGTATGTCTTTGTCTCTAAGTGCAGCAGATGTTGTGCATGGCAGCTATGAATGCTGTAAAGAAAACCACTACATCTTTATTCAATTCAAGGTTTCATTACTATCATCCATGTGAACTTGAACTCTTCCTCTAATGCATGCAAAATTTAAAAAAAACAAGAGAAAGAGAAAATAAAGGTACACAATTAATACCCCAATCTGCATTGCCACCCTTTATTTCATACTATAATGGGGTTAGCATAGTAGCTAGTGAGGACATGTGATGTTATAACCTAATATGTGCCATCTAGTAGCAAAACTTCAAAGCTTGTTGCATGACAGATACAATGGCTAATTGCTTGCTTTAAGCATCAGCAAGCTGTATACCTTGTGCTTAGAAAACATACGATTTACCTGCAGCATGTAGTATAACATAGATCACCTATGTAAGTCCCTTGCTGGTACATAAGGGCCTTATGTCAAGTGCTTTTTGAATGACAAGCTGAAGTTATGAGTGCAACATTCATGTTATATTCATGCTTCTGAAGTGGGAACCATAATTTATTAAGAACGCAGTAAAATTTTGTGTATCATTGGTAAATTTCGCTGTAGAGCTTTCCTAAAAAGGTTGCGTGAAAAAATTAAACGTGTACCAGACTTTAGCTAGTAAGAAACAAAGTATAAAAAATAATATAAACTACAAAAAAGTTATGCACAGAGCGCAATCAAATGGTGAAAATATGGATGCTCACACAGACTACGATATTAATACAGGTATTTATTAGTAACTCACAGCAACCAAACAAAATAGTAATAAAAAGGCAACTAATTAACAGTGTGTAGCATGTCGTGAAATTTTACTGGGTCAGGTTCAGTGGCAATATCAGAGGGCAAGTTGTTCCATTCAATGATGTTGTGGGGTATAAAAAGGCGTGCATATTGTAACATGTGACATGGTATGCACTTGATTTTGAGGTGTAGATTCCGGCATGGAAAGACGACAGGTAATGGCCGAAAGAAATCGTTGTGAAGAGAAGTATGATGATAAAGTTTGTGAAGCAGGCAAAGACGCGCTGACTTGTGGTGAAGGAATAGCACTTGTAAATCGGGACGTGCGTTTAATGATGACATGCTAGGGTAAGATGAATAGTTGGAAAAGATGAAGCAGGCAGCACGGTTTTTCCCCGATTCAATCTCGTCAATGATGCATGCCTGCCGGGATCCTATATTATCGATTTGTATTCGAGCTTCAGGCAGATTACTGTAGTGTAAGCAAATTTATGTATGTTAAGCATGCTTTAAGTTGTGTTTGATGATGCCAAGAGAGCGATTAGCAGCTGCAAGGATGGAGTAAATGTGATGGTTTCATGTTAAGTCGTAATGTAAGTGAACGCCTAGAAATTTATAGGTTAAGACAAGTTCCACAATACTACGTTCTACCCTATACGAAGTGGAGACTTGGGTGGCTAGGTTAGTAAAAGAAATAAATTTAGTTTTAGTAAGATTTAGGGGCATTAACCAGACTTACACCATGTGTTATTGCATCTAATCATTTCGGAGAGTTACATGATCGTTATCACAAGATAAGTGATGATAAAGTACACAATCATTGGTAAAAGTGCAATGTGGGACAAAACACAGTTAGGTAAGTCATTATAGCACAATTAAAGAACAGTAACGGCCGAAGCACACTCCTCCGAGGGACTCCAGATGTGATGGGACTAAAGGTAGATTAAGAGCTCTTAGCAGAGGTGTACTGTAGTCTAGATGCTAAGAAATCAGAAGCAGTCCTGAAAGTTTAGCAAGGAGTCTCATGATTGAAAATACTCCTTCACTCGTGAAGAAATGCAGATGTGAGAACCGGGGGTGATCTTGCTCCAGTTTGCAAATTGTGCTTGTTAATGATAAAGTTTGAGTCAGGAGTCTGTAATCAGTGGAAAGTGATTGTGTGAATAATGTAGTCTAGATGTGTAAAATCATTGTGCTCTGATGCAGGCTTAGTCTTTTTAGTAAGGGAGGAGGAGGAGGAGGAAAAACATTTATTAAGAAAAAGAAAAAAACAAGCAAGGTGCCCTCAGTCCAGGGCTCCTGCAGCTCTTGCTGTCTCCCGGGCCCGCCGCACCAGGAGGGTCCGAGCTAGTAACTGCTCGGGTGTGGG
The DNA here is from genome assembly GCF_013339745.2 of Dermacentor silvarum. Lineage (NCBI taxonomy): Eukaryota > Metazoa > Arthropoda > Arachnida > Ixodida > Ixodidae > Dermacentor > Dermacentor silvarum. Next base: position 451,574,328 of record NC_051154.1, on the reverse strand, counting down.
GTTGGGTATATGCGGGATCAATCATGTGGTGTGATATAGATGCAAAGGGGGCATTTGTACGAGTACAGTGCAGGGTGTATTCGTGTAATCTACTTAAATTGGGGTATGTGTTGGTTTGTAATTGTCGCCATGCTACTGCGTCTTCGCGTGAGAGCGGGGGTGGGTATTGACGTCTGTTCAATCTGTGGTGTTCTAATATGGCTGATGCGATCGTAGTGAGCTCGGGCTACAGCGTGCGCACGCTGATTTCCACGGAGGGAGTGCGTCCATACTATTTCAACGTCGGGTAATTGAGAGGCTTGTTTGAGGAGTCGGGCGGCAGTCTGTAATGACACTAGAGGTGATGGCTAAGGCGAAGGGCGTTATTGAAAATATGTACGCTGTCATGGCTGCTTTTCGGGGGTTGCGCGGCACCGTATTAGTCTTTGCGCGAACGACCGGCAATGCATCTGGGGATGGCGGCGAATAGATGAATTCTAGGAGCTTCTTGCCTGTTGGTGTGAGGGCTAGGCGTTCTCGTTGGCTTGTGAGGTGGGCGTCTATGATTTCTCTTACTGTGTGACTCCTAGGGCTTCTTGAAATGCAGCGTATGTCTAGATCTTTCTCTGTGTACGGGGCAGCGTAGGCGATGCGGCTGATTATTAAGAGTAGCGGCTGACCATTCGCATGTAAAACTGCGCCTCCGCCGTCCTATGATGCGGACGCGATTTATGGGTATTTCTTTGCCGTCGAGGGTGAGTGTAATTGCGTTTTCTAATGTACGAGTAATAGTTCCGACTTCTCGGGGGAGCATCGGAGAGCTTCTTGCATAGTGCTGGACGAATAGAACCAGTGGTGGTCCAGATAGTGATATCATCGGCGTATACTGCGTGCCTGATTCCTGGTATTGCGTTGAGTTTGTCAGGTAGCTTATCATAGCAATGTTGAAAAGGGTGGGTGATAGAACGGCAGTAGGTAAAGTTCTGAGTGAGCCAATGCCTAGTTAAAAAACGTACATTTGCGACCACATTTAAGACTTAGTAAATGGTATGAGCCACATTGTAGCCTTTAAGGTCTAGTGCTAAGATCGCTCCGGTGTTGTGTGGTGAAATGTGTTCAAGGACTTGTCCTTGAGTAGAAAGGTAGAACACCAAGTCGTGGATTCTAGGTAAGGTGAATCAGAATGACGTGTCCAGAAGAGGCATGAAGTTAGTGAGATTGTCTAAGATTTTCAGTGGAGGGTTTGCCTCGATGAGTCAGCGTGCTTCCAATCCGCTGGTAGCGACACATCATCAGATTGCGCAGGAGCTTGTTATTTAGTTTCGTGTGTGCATGGATTCAGAGATGGTGATCGGCTTGTCCATCGCCTCCGTGTACTCCCTGATGTATGCACCCTGAGGTTCTTATGGTTGTCTTTTTAGTCAAGAAGAAGTAAGAAATGCCCGGACTCATTAATAACAATTTCAGACATGTTGGGTCGTGCGGGTAAGTGAGGGCATGTAGTGACATATTCGCAGGTGAACACTGAACAAGACGCATCATGTAGTAACTGTGCACACTGTAACATGGGAACTATGTCGCCACCAGATTTAGTTAAAATTATGTCAGGATGAGAACAGGGGTTTATTATTCGCCACAATCGCCAAGGGTTATTTGTCATAAATCATAGCTGTAAAAGTGTTGACATGTAGATTTTAGTAGCGACTGGTATTCTTTTGTAACATATGTTATCCATGTCTCGAAATTTTTGTTTGTTTTATTCGCCATTCCATAAAGGCTTTTATTTTTATTATTGAGGCGCTGCAGGCGTTTATTCAACCAGGGAGTAGTATTGTTGCATCTAATGCTAACAGGGACAAACATTTTGATAAGATTTGCAAAGGTGCCTCTAAACATAACCCAGTTCTCTTCAATAGCTTGAGTGGAATATGTATCCATGAATGTGTCTGTAAAGGTGACTAATTCAAGATTAATCCAAATAAAGTTGGTCCTATTGTAGCATCTAATCTGTTTAGTTGTGTTGTTTTTCTTTGTTAATGTGAAGTTAAGCAGACCTGCTATAACTGTGTGAACAGACATCCCGTCAAGGTGAGTGATGTCGGAACAGATTAGAGGAGTGCCCCTCAAGATGAGATATAGAATATTGGCCGATATGCATGATGAACAGGTTTGGAGAGTAACAAGTTGAGATAACGTGAAATCTGGACAGGCGTGAAGGAAATTATGCACTTCAGTGTGAGCAGCTACGACAGGTTCCGTTGTCCAATTAATAATGGGTAAAGTAAAATCAGCGTAAATGATAAGAGTCAAATGCCGAAATAGCATGCAGACTTCATTTAGAACGCTTCGAAACTGGCTTGAAAATGTATCACTTATATCTAGAGGGCAGTAGAACACACCTATGATAACATATTTCTGCTTGACCATTGAAGTGAAATGAAAATGTGCTCTAGGCATGAATGAATGGCAGTTGGAGTGGCAAGAAATTCTTTTTTTAAAACTATGAGCATGCCCCCTCCTCTGCGGTTGTGTCGATCACAATGAAAAGTGTTGCATGGATATGAGGAAAGAAACATTTTTTTATTGAAGATGGTAGCGTTTAGCCACATCTTGGTTAGTACAAGCGATGCCAAGCATGAATCAATGAGAGATGAAAGTGACACGTTTCTTGACATCACACTGCAAATGTTTGTGTATGAGAATGACAGGTTTATAGAAGTGTTATGGGTGTGTGGTTGCAAAAGCTGTCTAGTTCTCACACTTGCAGACAACGGAGGCTTGGCTTGTCATGCCGAAACATGCTGCGACACATGCACTACACAGTTTGTTTCCGTGTCTCAAAGATATGTGTCGCCATTGACCAAGTGCTTGTTAAACACTAAGTGAATTAAGTGTGAGCTGTCTCATACTAAATACAAGCTTTAAAACAATAATAAGAAAATAAATATCTGATTTGCTATTATGAAGTGATTGAGTAGTTAAAAATGACATAAATTATTTGTACATATTGTACTGTATTTTTACATGATTATTAGTGAACATATCCATGGGTTAATCCACCTCGACTTATTGGGAGCCTCAAGCCAGTAAAGAAGAGGAAGAAGGAAAAAAACATAATTCTGGTGAAATTGTACAGGTGGATCCAGTTTCACAGCCTTTAATTTGTTGTATGCTGAAATAAACAATACATGCACATGTGAATGCGATATGTGCATACATTAGAAAAACTTTCATCAGTCATATAATGTATCAGCGCCAATTAATCATTATAGATGTTGTGAAATACACAAGCAGGGCTGTTAATGGTTTGTGAATACTTTTCTACAATTCGTATCGCCGACGACGGGACCAAGCCGGCATATGGCGGCATGGATGAGCACAGGCGATGATCGCGAGATTTCTTGCCTTTTCACGCACTGATGACCACGTCTTATTACAATATGGCCGTTTCTTGCGGTTTGCTAATCCGGCTTGGGCGAAGCTGCCTTCGTTGTGTGCCACCACACGTTCGCCGTACGCGATGCCGGCCGCGCAATAATATATGGACTCTCGGATGGAGTGCTCGCTGCGTGAGTGAGCTGGCCCCTTAATTCTTACGACGCGGCGGTTGATATACGCCGTGCGATTAGCCCGATGATTCTTCGATTATAGTAAGTAGCGCGGCGCAATGCGTCTCGCTGTCTGATTGTAGACGGTGGATATCTTAAATTTATCGTCCAAACCAACATATTTGAATTTCGCTTGCGTTTCGCTCAAGCAATATTGATGCTGCATTCTTCGCTCGAGCGGCAAACTTTCAACGACTGGCCGACTTCCCGGCTGTCGCTAATGAATGTTTGACAGTCCTCGGATCGCGTTCGGCAAATGCGACCGACAACGCTTTCTGTCTGGCCAGCGCTTGTCGTAAGAACCATATTTTGTCAACAAATCGTGAACGTTGGTCGCTTCTGTATCGCAGCTTCCGTTGGTTCTCGCCTTTTTTTTGTTTTTTTTTTGTATCACACAGTAGGTGTGATTGCGATCACTTTATTCCGACAGTTATATCCAACGGAATACATTTTTTTTCCGGCGACGTCGGCGGCGATAGAGCAGGGAGGCAGCAGGCTAGGGCCGATATTTCGTAGCGATGCGTATTCTATACTAGTCAATTATCATCCACCGCTCACGGCCGGCTGATCCCGTTGATAACGTGAGCGGACCGTCGCTCTGACCACTGACCAAGCGCGAAAAGGCATTACCATCGGAAAGGCATTTGCTACAAAATACATGGCCCAGAGGTGCCGTACTACAGAACGTACTCGCTGCTGGGTCCTTTTTGTAGCCGTGCTGCGTACGCTATCACCGACCGATAAGTCGATCGTTTATGGACAGTAGATAATACGAAAAAAAGAATGCAATTTGACCTCGAGTAAGGAATCCTTGCGACATACGGACCCTGTAAATAGGTTCATGTTTCTGGAATCGCACCGTATGTATATATGTCTCGGTCGAAAAATCTCGCGTAGCACCCGCATGAGATGCTTGCGAGACGACATGTACGTAGCTAGCTGAAATGCTGTTTACTATTTTCTCGTATGCAACTCTAAATAAACTTCATATTAGCGTGTGCACGAACGATGAGCGCGCTATGTACAGTACTGTATATAACATGAAATGTAATTATTGTGTGCACATATTGGTATTCACATTTTTGGTAATTTATTGCTGGGATATATGTGGGCTGCATGCACCTTTAGCGTGTAGTATAATATTGCAATGTAGGATTGAGGTATTCAGGACACAACCAAATTTCTTGTCAAATGACCAACTGAGTAAAATCTGCTTTTCAATGAACAAACATACCCCACAGGAATGCCACCTACAGCTTTTACAACCGAGCTACCACATTCTAGAGTCACATACACCTAGGGTTATATGCGAGCCAATTTTAGAACATGGCTTAATTAGCAAAGCATAAGCTTGAATACAACCACTGTGATTCGAGGTGCAGCCTTAATTAGCTAGCTGTACATAGCTGTCACTGCACATTGCATAATCTGTTTTGTACTTGAACAAGCTTATGAGATCTCGTAAAAAGCATGGTTGCAAAAAGATATATGTGCAACCCTAACTGGATGAAGTGTCGAGCACAAGTGTGTATGAGAATCACTACCATGTTGCATGCATGTGTCTGCAATCCTTTGTTTTCAAGAGTGCACCTAAGAAGGAAACTGTTGTGTTCTGATTGGGTGATTCACTTCAGTGGCCGAGAGAAGAAACATGCAAATTATAAGATTTTTTAATAAGATAGCTGCATCGCACCAGCAGGACCTACCTTTCATACCATGATTGAGAGAAGGCAGATGGCACGTGACAAAATCCAGAAAATTTATCATCTATTCTAATTGTTGAGCAAGCTTCAATACCATGAGGGCCCAATGTGCCTTGGCTTTGGTATGACAGGAACAGTTTTCACAATATCAAAACATGTGCCTAAGGGACAGGAGTTGGCTCTGCCTGAAACCTATTGATGTCTCCACTATAAACGAGCAATGCTCATGTCATGCCCCGCTACTTATTTTCCGAGAGAGAGGTAAATGAAAGGCATAGAGCAGAACATTGAAACGAGTATGAATTCTGTTCTTTTGTAAGATCATGCCACACTTACCACAAATTAAACACTGCATTAGTTGTCTCTAATTTATTTGCTCATTTTAATAATGGTTCTATTCATTGTCTTAACTGAAACAGCATGAGACGACATATTAATTATTGCACTAAAGTCTGAAAGCAAGTTAGTTAGGCAACATACATTTACATATACGGGATGAGTGAGAGGCATACAAACACACTCAGTGCTGCTTTCCAACTGAGAATATTCAATTTGAGCAACCCAATTTTAAACCTTCGTAGGTGACTGTTGCACATACAGCCATTGCATATGCATTTGCCCAAATCCAGTGCTTGTTCTATATTTCTTTCTCTTTTACAGGTAGTCATGCTGGATTACACAGAATATTACAAGTCATGTTAACATTGGAGGCCATATTCATCAAAACAATATGGCCTTTAAGAAAATTTGGACAGGTGGTCAAAATAACAGCAACAAACAAAAAGAAAAGAAATTAATAGCTTGTTGAAAAAAAGCTAATAAGCTGGTAGCCTAGCATGGAGGTAATACTACCTCTGGGATCGACTATTTAGCTGGTGGGGAGGCCTGAATGATCGGCTGAACAAAGAATGCCACTGGCCAGGCATTTTAGAGGCCATGACACGACACTACCACTTTTTCAGAGCCGTACTGATGGTGACATGGTTGTTGTTACACTGTTAATGTGACAAAACCATGTGTTTGAGAAATTCCATGATTAAGTGACCCATGACATGTCTCTTGGCTCTTGAAAGTTGAGCTCCAAGACTGGTATGCTGTGTATATCACCGACAGTAAGCAGTCGGCTAACAATACCAGATTTACTTAATCTAGTCACTGGGGAATCAACCATCGCAATCATCTTTGATAAATTAGTCAATGGAGTTAGCGAGCTCTTCTGAATCACCTTTCCAACAGTGGAGTAACACTGTACCATACTTTGCAACAATACATTTATGTTTCCCTGAAATGTCCTTGGTTTCAAGTTATCTAGCTTCGTAACCATGTGCACCTTCAGAAGCGTGCCTCGTAGGCATTGCCAGATACCATTGGCAATTTATTCTCTCCACCATGGACGCTAAAAAATCTCAAAAGGCAAAATGCTACTCACTGAAAGATGCTTCATTTGAAAGAACATTTGCTTTTTTTACACACAATGCTTTATTGAATGTCACGTTCGCAGCAAGTGAATAGCACAATTATGTCTATAATTTCCTGCCCATAATGATGCTTTGCACAGACTTGCTGTGAAACAGTATTACATGAAACTACACTGACTCACTACAACTGCAGACGACTGCTCTCTAGCTTCGTTCAAGCAGCACTTACATTTCTTTACATTCATTGTCAGTGCGTCAAAATGCCTGTGCTCACATTGTTACAATTACATATTTCCTGATGGTGAATTGCAGTTAAGGATACTGTGTCCCTGACAATGCTGGCAAAACTGATGCAGCTAGGGCTGCCAAATTTCAGCGTACACGCATGTGTGTCTCGCCAGAGCAAATTTTTTGTGGGGTAGGAAGATAGTAACTGAGTGTGGCACAAGAGGTGTGGCTGGATACATGTTCATGTTGTGTGCTTTTTTATCTGACATGGCATTGACAGGGCCAGAGCTGTGTCCTTGTACCTAGTGTAGGCAAACATTAGAAAGTGAGTTACTGTGAAGCTTGCTTATCTTCTGACAAAGTAACGTGGCTTTACTGACTTACTTCAGCTGTTTAGTGGAAATGGTGTATGTCTGTATGTGGGCGATGTTTAATAAAAATGAGGCTGCCTCATTGGCGTCATGTATGGCTGTACCATGTACCAGCCCTGTTCAGCACACTCTTTTCATGTATGATATGGAGCTCAAGTAGAGTTGCAGACATCCATCACATATTCCTTATTTTCATAAAGACGGAAATTCATAAGGCTGACCAATATCATGCTTCTGTTTCCTGTAATAGCAATGTCTGTACAAAATATATTGTCCAGAGGAACATCTGTGTACAGCAGTACCATGGCCTTTGGTCTCTTCTTGTAGCCAAGCAGTTTGATATCTGTCATGGAAGTGCATTTGCAGAGGGCAGTTATTATACTTGAGGCATAGCAATAGTGATGTGTTGGGGAAATAGTCAAAGGGTTCAGAAGCAACTGCAACATGCGGCCTCTTTAATTCACATACTCATTCACATTCAATTGCTGATGCTGCTATGGTGTTCCGCTGGGCATGTTCTTTAGTGAACAGCAGGGTAATGTGATGGAGAGCAGCTATTGCCCTTATCACATTCTGAATAATGATCTCAATCCGGTCCGACTGCTTCAGTGAGAGCCAGTAAAACTGAGCCTGATAAATAATGCGTGGCTGGAATACAGACCAAACAATGTTACCGGCTACCTCAGAACATTAGTTGGTTGGTAAAAACTTTATTAAGTGTCCTGCAGATTGATGACCCGGGCTCAGGTCTCTGTCAGGACGTCCAGGCCTTGCCTAGTCACCGCTTCGCGGGCAGGCTGGATGGCCTAGATTTGGTCGGCGAGCTCGGAGCTGTGCAGGGCATCGCCCCATCTCGCCGAGAGAACATTGGGATTAATGCCTTTAGTATTTGCCTCACATTCCCAGAGCATGTGTTTTAATGTAGCAGGTTCTATGCCACAGACCTTGCAGGTGCTGTCGGGATAGATCTCAGGGTAGAATCTACGACACGCTAGCGGGTTTGGATAAATATCAGTCTGTAGCTGCTGCCAGGTGGTAGCTTGGGCTCTGCATAACTTGTTGTTAGGCGGAGTGAAACTTTGTCGTGCCAGATAGAAGGCCTTAGTTATTCCATTGTAGCTCGTTAGCCTGTCCTTGTCTGCGTCAAGCGCGAGAGCTGTTCTGTAACGGTCAATTATGTCGCGTGCAGCGGAGTTTGCTGTCTCGTTAAGGTTGGCAAGTTTAGGAAAGACTGCGCCCATGTGGCCGGGGAACCAGATCACGGTGATAGGGGTATTCCGAGCTTGAGTTCTGCTTTGGAGAATCCGGAAAGCTTCCAGCAAAATTCTTCCCTTGGCGTAATTTTGGACAGCTGTGCGCGAGTCGCTCAGGATAACTTGGGTTGCTATGTCAGACATGGCAAGTGCAATAGCCACTTCCACGGCCATTTCGAGTTGTTTCGTGTTGATAGTGGCTGTGTGTGTAGCTTTACCGTCGGTGTTGACTGCCGCTGCGAATCGTCGGCCATCCAGGTAGCCAGCTGCATCTGTGAATCTTGCTTCTTTATTGTTGTGACATTTCCATAGTAGTGTTATGGCCCTGGCCTTTCTGCGTCCCTGGTTGTAAGATGTATGCATGCTCCTTGGTATCGGGGCTACTTGGATCTTGTCTCGTATCTCTCTTGGCATATTTACTTTGTCACCGTGTTGATGGTGGTACGCATTGTTTAGCGTTTGCAAAATGTGTCTTCCTGTGCTAGTGGTGGTGAGCCTTTCGAGGTCGAGATCCTGTGTGCTTCTGCCACCTCATTTAGGGTATTGTGTAACCCAAGCTGTAGTAGTTTCTCGGTGCTGGTGGATTCGGGCAGTCCGTGTGCAATCTTGTATAACCTACGGATGATTATATTGATCTTATTCCTCTCGCACCTGTACCAGTTGTGCATAGCTGCTACATATACAATGTGGCACATGACGAAGGAGTGGATCAACCTGATGAGGCTGTCTTCCCTCATGCCACTCCTCTTGCGAGTGACTCGTTTAAGCAGTCTGACTGCGTTTGCAGTCTTATGCATGTCTTTCAACGGTCTGTCCGTTAACCCCATTTTTTATCAGCATGCCGAGGACTCTAATGTGATCGACAATAGGGATAGGGCCTCCGTTATTCGTACCCAGCTTGATTTGATCATATTCCCTCTCTCTCTGGCGCAGCCCTTGAGTGGTCTCCCCTTGAGCGTGGGTCGATATAGTAATAACTTTGGTGAGCATCTGAGTCTGGTGTCAGCCAGATGTTCCTCCACTGTGTTGATAGCTTCCTGCAGCGCTGTCTCGATCTGTCCGTCATTGCCACAAATGGACCAGATCGTGATGTCGTCTGCATAGATTGTACGAGTGATGTTTTCCACTTCTAATTTGTTAGCAAGACCAATCATGATTAAATTAAAAAGCATGCTCAGTACATGCTCCTCCACATTTAGGAGCAATCCTTCTTATCGGGTGGAGGGTTGACATTGGTCTCTTCTTTATTTTGCCTAGTTACTTTGATCCTGTTCTGAGCTGCTGAATATTGATTCAAAGGATCTGCAATTCTCCCTTATGTAACAAGCACCAGTGCAGTAGCTAGGAACTTTTTGGCGGTGTGTGTGTGCGCACGCTTCAGTGTTTGGGGGGGGGGTCATGTATTTGAACTTGTGCAAGGGATGTGTGAGGGGGCCGGCGAGCATGTCTGCACGTCGTTCTATGCCACACACAGAAATTTCGAGTTCAGGGGCTAGGGGTTACGTTCCCAGTGTGCCCCCCCTGGCTATGCTACTGACAAGCATGCTGCAAGGCAATGCTGGTCTAGTCTGGTACGGTTGGAAATGCCTCTCTCAAGTTAATCGCTAGAATTGTTAGAAAGCTATATTGTGGCTCCTTTTCCTTGCTGCAAGGTGTGTATTGTACAGAATGAGTGATGCACGAATGATGGATGTCGCTACACCTATTGCCGCCTGCAAATGTGAACCACCATTCAGGCACACAGCAGTAGTGGGCAGTAGCACTAGTAAGACGGCACAATTGGCAAGGCTTCATTATGCATACACTGGAGTTAAATGTCATTTGTGATTAAGATGCCTGGAACATGCATCTGAGTATGCTTTGTTTCTGTGGCTATTATCTGGTTTCTGTGCATCCCCTGAATGGGCTGTATTATTGTTGCATCCCCCTTGACAATAAACATTTGCTTGTGAGTACTTGTTCTTGCTGCCTTTCTTATCGCATTTTTTCCTGATGCTCACGCCCCTTTCTTAACAATGCGGCCTCTGGCTGTTTTAGTTTGAGTAATATAGACTTGTATGGCGTGAACATATATGAATATAAGCAGTATAAGCACTCAATACCAGAGCTTTTGAAAGCTGCTACTATGAAATTGATGGTCAAGCTCAGAAAGGGTCAGCTGAAGCGGCCACAGTGAATGAGTTACTGAAGCTATAAAAGCTGCTTTTCTGAATAACTTTTCGAAGACAAATACAGCAAAATGGGTGCCACATTTTGCAAGAATTCGCGTTTATCTGACAAATACTCGTTTTTAGAAATTGTCCCAAGTGTCACAAGCGCACCGAATGTAGAAGCTTGAAAGCAATACAATGAAAGCCACACCCCTCGACCATGTGGAAGCAAAACATCTCATATGTAGGGCACCGCTCATTGAGTTAAAAAGAAAAAAAGAAACAAAAACACATGTGGTCGTTTATTGAAATTCCTATTTATCTTTAAAAGTGTAATTCAGAACAAGTTACTGCAGAGTGTATTATAGTACACTCACATGTCTCTCTGCATGCAACACAATGTTGAACATATGCACTAATCATGCATGCCTTCCACCAGTGTGCATTATTTGGATCGAAACTGAGTGAAACAAATGGCATGTGGTTCATTTCTAGTTCCAGGTATAACTTGCCGGCTGATAGCACTAAGGACTAGAAACAATAAACAAATTGACATTAGTTAGGTGGTTTCTTTTAATGCAGTGAAACCTAACTGATGGCGCACATTCACAAGACATGTACACATGAACATGTCACTAAAATACTTCGAAGCCTGACACACATGCGCGCGCGCACACACACACACACACACTCACGCACTTTTTAAGAAGCTAGCTGACACCACAAATAGCTGCACTTACATCTGCGCGGCAGCTAGTTCTTTTTCTTAGAATCTGTCTGAGAAAAGAAAAGCTTGAGCATACGCGCATAGCGCCCATTGGCTACGCGCCGTCCGCGAACACTCACCACCGCAGCTAAAGAAGCCGCGTAAAACAGAAGACAAGTGTTAATCCGTTCAGTCGACGCCGTACGAGTGCGACTTCGGCACGACTGTGGGCGAGGATTCACTAGCTAGCCGCTAGCATATCGTGGCACAGCGGGGAAGGCCCCGAGCACGCGTCCGTGCGGAGAACCACACACTGTAAAAAATTTCCGTCAATATACGGAGGATTTCCGTCATTATACGGAAAAATTGCAGTAAGAATACGGAAAATATCTCATTTTCAGAAATACAGCAAAATTTCCGTTAAAATACGGAAAGTGCTCCCCGTTTTAAGTTTTACGGACATTTCTCCGTAATAAATACGGAAAAATTGCAGTAAGAATACGGAAAATATCTCATTTTCAGAAATACAGCAAAATTTCCGTTAAAATACGGAAAGTGCTGCCCGTTTTAAGCTTTACGGTCATTTTTCCGTAATAATACGGTGACTACACTGTTCTGTACGAAACAGACAGAATTCCGTACTTTTGTTATGCGATCATCCGTATTTTTGCAAGGAAAACTATACACGCTGTCTGCGTGGACGCTTGTACTCACAAAGTTTCCTCTAAGAATAATTTATTGCAATGCAAATGGCGCCTGTGTTTGTACTGACGTTTATTTGGTGTCAGCACTATATATATATATATATATATATATATATATATATATATATATATATATATAAGTTTTAGTGAACGAAGAGCGGTGGCCGTACATGACAACGTAAACAAACCTGCGCCGTTCAGGTGCTGGTGCATTGGCAATTACATTGGTGCGCTATGCAAAAATTGTGCGCACTCTAAATCAGTACCGAAACGCAGTATAATGACCACGATTGCGTTTACATTTAACAAGAAATGGCCGCGAAGAGAACTGGCGGCCTATAAATCCAAGTACTTCGGCTATAGATGAAATTTTAGACGGAGTGAAAGAATTAACTCAGGAGTGGAAGGATTTTACTGAACTGTACAGTATTTGGTTTCAATCGCCCCATAGTATTTGCAAAATATCTCATCTCTGTCAACTGCCATTCATTGACACACCCCCATTACGCATATTCTGCACTGTTCAATTGTTGACAGTGTTGTCAATTTTTGCGGTAAGATGTAATCGCAAGCATTTATTCTTCTTTATTTAGATACCCTAAGGGCCCACAGGGGCATTACATAGGGGGGGGGGGGGGACATAAAGCAGAACACAATTTTCACAAATGAAGGAGCATCGCAGGTGGTAAATACAGCACTTTGGGGTACAGCAAGTCGTGAAACATATTAACACGGTAAATATTCTTACAAAATTCACACTCAACGAAGCAAGAACAAAATAGCGAAAGCGAATAAGTGCTCTGGGAGAGAAAAATGTTACTAAAAGTGCTAGGATTGTAAATACGTTAGTAATGCTGAATAAAATAAGGAAGACTAGTGTGTTATCGTGGCAATTCTGGAGGGTAACTGATTCCATTCTTTTATTGATAAGGTTAACGGCGAATTGTTGGACTTTTCCGTCCGGGCAAAGATAGGGTTAACTTTGTAGGCATGATCGATGCGATGTGAAGTATGAGGTGACGGTAAAATGTGTGACCGGGCAAATGATGTGTTGCTGTGATACAGTGTGTGAAAAAAGCATAATCTGGCGAATTTTCTGCGCATTGCGAGTGGCGGCATGTTGAGTGTTTGCTTCAAAGATGAAACGCTTTGAAATCTGGAGTAAGATGACATGATGAATCGCGCTGCTTTATTCTGGACGGCTTCGAGTAGATTGGTAAGGGCGATCTGGTAGGGATGCCAAATGACTGATGCATATTCCAGGGAGGGACGCACGAAGAAAGTGTACGCTTGAAGCATGGTGTCCCTGTCGGCCAGATGCAAGCGTCGCTTCAGAAAGCCAAGTTTCTTTTGCGCTTTAGTTGTGATATATTTTATACGGTCAGTCCATGTTAAGCTAGAATTTATGTAGACACCGAGGTATTTAGCCGATGTAACCGAGTTTACTATGCTATTGTTTAAAATATAAGTATTAGTTTGAGACTTTGGAACGGAAGTGAACTTCAGGTGATTGGTCTTTTCTGTGTTAATTTGCATCTGCCATTTGCAGCACCATTCCGTTATTTTATTAAGGTCAGATTGCAGTGTTATAATGTCGTTAGGGCTAGCCATATATCTCTCTGTAAATCACACAATCATCGGCAAAAAGGCGAACTGTTGAATTAATATTTAATGCTATGTCATTAATGTATATCATCATGTATCATTTAGCGCTTCATCTTGAAACAAGACCGGCGAGCGCACACTTTCTTGTACGGAATTCTGCTGTACAATAACAGATGGACGCATTGTGAGTGAAGAACAGAAACGATGGATGGTTAGGCTGCTTGACTCTCGGCATGTTTGAATGGGAAAAGTTCCGAATTTGTCGCTGTGTGGTGTATGTTTGTGTGCTCGTCATGTGCCGTCATAGCGCGGGTATACTTGCGCGGAATGTGTTTCACTCGGCTACAAAACTTTGCACGCTGCGGCATCGAACACGCACCAATACGTGTGCAAACTACGGGAAGGTGATCGAAGATGAGGGATATAGCGCTGTGTGTACTGTCAAAAGGAAAGAAAGAAAGAAAAAGCAAAAAACGCCCTGTCCCGAGTTGGCATAATGATTCAACCTTTATTTCTTTTTTAACCCAACATGTAACACCATTTATTACATGAGCTTTATCCGTGGGTAAAAGTAATGGCACAACTCATTATTTGCCCGTTCATTACATGCACCAGCCAGTCCAAATTAACACTATACTAGAGCTTATTGACACATCGCATTACACTCTAGCACGGCATTGCAACGCTCACCGGACTCTCGTCTGGTTGACTTCTCTGCCTTTCCTCTCCTTGCTTTCTCTATCTCTTTCTATACAATGTATACAAAGAGATATCTCTTTGGGCAATGTATACAATGTATACAATGCCCTGTGGCAGAGAAAGCGATCTCCTCTTCCAGAGTTCAATTATTTGTCAAGCAATCATTTTACTCTTCCAACAACTACTGCATAAATGGGAAAACGAAACCGATTTTGTTTCGTTCTCCGCGCTCCCAGCACCAGGTGGAACCACGCGCGGCGCTTCCGATCTCGGAGGATGTAACAAGACGAGCGGTTGACGAAGCTGCATTGTGTAGCCAGCCGGTTTATCTTTTTATGTTGTACAGTTTGTTAGTTTACCGTAAATATGTCTTGATTTGTACTCAAGAGTGGAGCAAGGCCCTATGGAACAGAGATTGACGCATCGTGAGCGAAGAACAGACGCGATGGATGGTTAGGCTGCTTGACTCTCGGCTGTACGACTCTCGGCATGTTAGGACTGGCAAAGTTCCGAATTTGTCGCGGTGTGGTGTACGCTTCTGTGCTCGTCAAGTGCCGTCAGAGCGCGGGGGTGTTTGAACGGAATGTGTCCCTTCGTCTACAAAACTCTGCACGCTGCGGCATCGAAGTCCTGTGTACGGGTGCACGTATGCGCTTGGATACGGGATAGCCTGCCCTCAACGGGTGTTCAACAGTGTACGCACGCTGCGCGTACGCGTACGTATGAGGTAAGCCCGTTGTAATTCTATTTGTTCGGTTTGCATAGTGAAGCTGTTTAGATGATGTGTGGTAAGCTGGCGTGGCGAACAGAACTATTTGTTTTTCAAAAGGCCAGTAAACAGCGTCATAGGGCAAAAATGGCGCGTGAATGGGAAAAAGGATCACATAATTTCACATCGATCTCCATGGTAGCGCGATCGAAATTTTTTGTGTGGCGCGTATAACCTATTGCTCATGCGCGTTAAAAACTTAGAATAAGAGTGCATTCAGTTGCGCACATAATTCCTATTGACGCTTGTCTGTCGTGCGATAGTTGCCTCCTTGTTTGCATGCATTTTCATTGTAGTTACCAAAAAAAAATTGTTAGCTCTGCTGTGTCTTTCCTTGGTGCAACTGCTTGTGGTGCAGCAAGACGTTTTGCTTCTAATGATGTCTGGGCAATCCAAGCGTTCGTGTCGTGTAGCTAGCTGTAAATGTATCAGTCGCAAAAAAATTGTACATGCCAGAGAAGCAAATGCAATCAATATAGCCTGTATTTTATAAATCCTTCAGTTGAACTGCTTAAGCAGAAAGTAGATATGCGTGAAAATCAGATGATTGTGCTGATGCTTAGCAAGAACAAGGTAACATAACATTACTGATTCAATATTTTCTTTTACTGAAAGACTAGTTGCTGGTGTCCTACTGGAGTTGAGAAGAGATCTGCTGCCTGCCATGAGGCCATGTCTCTCAAGTTACCGCAATATTGTTGCCTTCAAAGTAAGTGGATTTGTTTCTCTCAGCATTTTACTACCAACCTGCATCATGGCAATCCACTTAGCTGTGTAGGTGATCACTGTTAGTGACATTGGAGTGCTGGTGGACAAGCACCCTTTGAATGTTACAACACACAGCTGTGGCAATATGTGAAGCTGTTAATATACAGAGTGTCCCAACTATGATGCATAAATATTTTTTAAAATAAAGATGCCACATAGCTGGACAAAACCAAGTTATTATTACGTTTGCCATTGCTTGGAGATACTGAGAATATTCTTTGCATTCTGCCTAATTAGATCATTAGTCTTAATTAATCAACCTCTCAGTTACTCTAATCAGATGAAAAGTGTAAATGAGGAAATTGTAGAACACCATGAACAACTCCCGATACAGCATCCTGTTGTGCAAAAAGTGCTACATAAAAGTGTTCTTCCGAGCGGGAAAGAAGCTCGCGAATACACATAAAATTGCCGCATGAATGGCCGCTCGAGGCTCTTTGCGTGTATTCGTGGCTTTCTTTCACGCTCAGAAAAACTTTCATGTAGCACGTATTTCATGTAATTATAATATTTGAGAAGTTGATTAAATAATTTACACTTAATTATGCAATTAGGCAGAATGCAAAAAAAGTATCTCCAGGTGATGGCAAACTTTACCTTGGTTGTGTCCAGATACGTAGCATTTGCATATTTTCAAACCTTTGTGTGTTGGGACGCCCCGTATAAGCCAGATTTGTTTCTCCAAGTTAATATACTGATGACATTCGATTGTGGTCTAGCAGGCAAAAATGCTAAACAGGAAGAAATTTTAATTTGCTCTTGGTAGGTTGTTCAAGCAAATCAACAAAGTTGTTACACATGAAATGCGGCATTTGTAGGTGTGTTCTGCAACACTGCAGCCCTAAATAACTTTTGAGTAAAGTGCTACTACTATAATTTCTCTAAAGCATGCAGCAAGGTTCAGCATTCCAGGAGGCTCGCATCAAGAGAGATCTATTTATATGAATTTCATATGTAAAAATGAGGTGTTATTGTTTGGATGACTGTATAAACTTATGCTTTAATTCCAGTCTTGCATGAGGCAGACTTGGACGGGAAAATTGATTTCTTTTGGGCGATGTGGTACAAATGCATGGGGTAATGCTTGTATGCATAGACATTACATCCCTATTGCTTAGCCAAGGGGTGCCCCTGCGTGTTAAAATTTACAGGCCTCAGATTGAAGAATGTCAACTTTTGTAAAATCAACTACACCTTTTAGATTATGAGATTACAATTATTGCATACCGTCATAGTGTGGTATATGGGCTGAAAACCCTGCACACTGCGGTATCATGAAAATTTATTCATGTAATACAAGCCATGCTGCTTGCCGATTTAAGCAAATATAAGGCAACTTTTCTAGGAATGTTTCTGGCTTTGTAATGTACTTCATGTTATATTCTTTAAGACTATAAAGCAGATTGTTCTTCTGTACATTTTCTGGAAACTTAAACTGCGGCGATCTAAACCACTTGGCAACAATGCTGTGATCGCTACCGCGTGTGGAGCAAACGCAGCTTTGCCTTGTTCAATTGTGTCGCGGGCACTTCTGAAGCGCTGCCTATTTAGTAAATAATCTTGGTGGCATGGAAGCGCCGTCTGCTTCTATGCATTGCTTTGTTTTCTTGTGGCATCACGTCACATTATAATCGTAATATTTTTTTTTCTGAGAGTCTCATATTGCCCCCCCCCTCATCATGCTGTAATTGTGGTTGCATTATTTATGTGCAAATATTTATGTATAGATGACCACTGCTCCAAGTTCCATTTTATCGCAAAGTAAGCTACGAATACCCAAGGAATTATGTATAGCAAAATACCAAAGTCAAATTGCCGAACACAACCAAGCAGACTCAGTGCACAGTCTCTCACCAGATTGCATTGGTCATGCAAAGGTGCACAGCATACCTCTTTATTACTTGCTGAACAAGCTGTGAGAAAACTGAATATTTATGTAGCTTCAATTAAGTGCTATCAGCCATTACTTCTGCCCTCAGCAATTGTGGACTATTATCACGACTTTTCTTTTTCTAACTCATTTTGCTTATTATAGAGGGATTACTGCCTGTGTTCATAGGAAATAAATCACATGGGCAATCAAACGCCAAGAATGTATAAACTTGGAACATTGATTGTGCAGTTTGATGGTTCAGAATAAGTAGAAATACAGCATAAAAACTTAACTTTTACTTGAAACAACAATAGAGCATACAGTAACCATACTTGCCTGCTGTAGCCCCTGTGCCAAGTAAATTTCAATTCTGCTTTTTGCATCCTATCAGAGCGCTGGTAACATGTTTCACATTTCTGTCAGCCAACTAACCTGTCTTGTAACAGTAAAAACGTGCCAACTATATTTTTTAACAACATTCTAGAATATGCAGGCAGTTCGCTTAGAAAACTAAAGCCATAGAATCAATACAGTGATGCGACTTTCGGTTTGCATGTCACAGGTTGAGAAAAGTAAGGTGGGAGCTGTTTCCAATGTTCCGACTAGATAGCAAAGCTAGTATAAAAGGTAGCACACCACTGAGCTCTACTATGGGGGGCTGGATAGCGCATTGAGCGCCTTCGACTGAAGCCAACCTTGTCCCAGGAGTTGGTACTTCATGACTTTGCTGTGGCATTTCACCTGCACAGGAGTGCGGCATTTCTGCTATAATGCTTGCCCTTTGTGCCGCAAGCTACCGAAGCAGTCCAGAGAAGTATTTCGAGAAGACGTCCAGAATTTTTCATCACAGCACTGACAGCATCGCTAACATGAGTGGCGTGTGCTGAAAACACTTGTCAATCAGAAAATGCTTTCTGTAAGAAAAACTTATCACGTACGGGTTCAGAACATCGTAACAGCTCTCACCAGACATGTGGAGACATCGCCTAGATGTGGAAAACCACGAAGAAAAATTTTTATGGCAGCAATATTGTGCAACGGCACACACTAGTAAGTGCAGCGTATGCCCTACTTTTGGGACAAGCCACTGCACGACACTGCATTTCCGCTGGCTTCATCTACGCCTGGCTCTGTGGGCAGCGAAGCGGCATCCAGCAAAACATAGTAGAGATCAGTGGTGCACATAGTATTTTATGTCCCCTTTCTCGATGCCAGCTGAACACACGGTAACTGTTTCCAAAGCAGAAAAACTAAAGGCAAGGGCTCTGTACACATTGCATCGTAAAGTGGCTGATGCTTGGGCAAAGCAAATACTGTGCATGGTAGATTTGTGTGAGGCAAGCTAGGAGTCAAAAAGCCTGCTGCATACTAGCAAATGACCAACATATTGTTGCATGTTGAAATTCTTTTTTTATTCCTCATCACTCATTTGTGTAGGGGAGACGGCTCTCACAACTGGAGAAGCCTGGGAAGCATGCAGTACTCCACAAAACCAGTTTCAACGTAAAATGTGTCTGCATCTCATAATTTCATGGCTGCGAGAGTGAGCCCAATGGTAAACACATCTGAGTGTTCATGATGTCATGCATTATCCACTTTATCTGCACGTCATACCTATCTTGACAAAGCTGATATTGCCTTTAGAGAAATTGTAGATGTTGTGAGCTTGCATTTCAGAACGCACAACAAGCTTAACACGTACAACACCAGAACAATTTGTTGAGAATTTTGGATCAGGAATCTTCGAAGCACAATTTGTTTAGTGGTGTTAAGATTCTGCTTAAGGTTGTTGATTATTACATTCATATAGTGTTCAAGCATTGCTGTAACAACATTCTTCGCTTGGAGTACATAGTAAGGGTGTACTCCACATGAGCTGGTGGCATTTTGCTCCATATTCAAAAACTGGTTTCTTCTTCAGTTGAGATTTTCAAGCTTGCATTCTTTATTAGCTGTTGTATGTAACCTATCCTAAATGTTTGAATAGTGAACACAATGTGACCTTTTTGATTGATTTTGTGGATTGTACACCCTTGCTGCAAACAATTTGAGATAACTGTTTCTGCCTTAATGAAAAATAATTGCTTGAAGCAGCCATAGCCACCAATAATACTAGCATGACACGATTATGACAATTGTGATATTGTACTTTGATTTATAATGTTTTTAAACATATGGAGCTCTGCCTGTGGTGTAAATGGGTTCCTGATATCCATTCGTGATGCAAGAATTTGAAGAATAAACTGAAGCAAGGATGTTTACTTACTTTTCAAGAGAAGCTCATGGCAATTTCCTCATGAAAAGTAAAATAACTAGAAATAACTTTACTGAGCTGAGAAGAGTGCTACAATTGTCTCATTCGAATAGTGCCATATACAGAAGCTACAACAAATGTTTACTATTTTGGTTGCATTTGTATATATGGTCTTGTCACGTGTTGCAAGCTGTATTCAGAATGGCCACAGCTCAGTCATGATTGTGGCATTGTGCAATGAAGTACCGCTGGCATCACCCGGAAAGTGTCGCAAAGTTACAAATACAACTTTAAATGGGTTCTTTTAGGAAAAAAGACTTAGCTCAGAAAATTATCCTTTTTTATGCAGCCTGTCGAGACAAGGTTTCTTTACATGGCCATGGCGCTCAAGGAAGAAACCGAGACTGTAGACTGCCAACGTTCATTCCTGTTCCGGCAAAGACGGGCCAGCAGTAACCAGCAGGATTTTACAAAGTGAACTCATCACAGCTTGAGCCACTCCATGCCACAAGCAGTTGCTCCTCGAGCCACCGTGCAAAGGTTCCTTGGGGCACAAGTCCAACTCAGCGCCACAACCTTTCTTCTGCAGTTTTTCTACCTACTTAGCTAACCAGGTGGGTCAAAGATGGCAGAGGGAAAGGGAATCACAGCTTTAAGCATAGAACCTGCTCAAGCTTAATGCAGTTTGAGAGTGAACAGTGAACGAGAAATAGGTAGAGAAAAATAAGACACCTCTTCTTCCTCAGAGAATTGGCAGTGAAAAAAAAACAGCTTATGGAAGGCTTGAATATTGGTCGCAATAATTTGGCATAGGTAGGATAATGACTATGAATGTTTCTGGCAAAAGTAGTGGTAGTAGGCTGAATAATCAAGGAGTTTAGATATAGATTAGAAAACAAATTTCATTACACTACCAGAATTTTAAATCATCCCAATAATTCTTTTGACGGTTTATGCGTGTTGAGCGACAATGCTTCTTGATGCCTGCTTCTTGCTGAGATCATTCTTATGCTGCATAATTCACCTGTTCAAGTTCCATGTTTCTCCCGTCCAAGCAAATTTACATTCATCACAAGAAAACTTATAGATGATTTCCAGAAACTTGCTGATTAAATGAGAGAGCAGCATGCATACCAGGCTTTCAGATATGCGTTCAACAGCCTCAGATCTCGTGAATGTTATACATACTCCTGCTGAGCAAGTTCTTGGTATCATCTACAAGGTCATTTCAGAATATGAGTTTGCTTAAGTTGGAGAAACAGTCAATCGAAGACATGTCAAGCGATATCGCTGTCGATCTACATTCCAACTGAAATAAAAGTAAATATAGCACCAAATGCAAGAATTATTGGGATGATGCCATTCTTGCAGTGAATGAAATCCTTCTTCTAATCTAAATATACAATCCATAATAATTCAGACTACTAAAATACTTCCAAAGGGGTTGCGTCGTGAATTATGCATGTTGTATCCGTATTTTCTTACTATAAGACCCAACGATGCTTAACAGCAGAGAAACATTAAGAGCTGAGTACTTAATACTTTATATTGCTCCATAAAATCAGTTTCCCTGCCAACATCAGCGTCCCGCGCTAATAAGGTTTGGGAGAATGTGTGAAACAAGTCACCTGACCCATAGGGTAGTGCTGTTCACTTTGTTTGTAATGAAGGTCATACTGTACATGTGTGTGATACCATACGTGTCAGTTACCTTTAAAAAAAGGAGCCAAACTGCGAGTCTGGCCTAAGTGGAACAGATTCAATACAAAAAAATGTTTTTGTGCATAAACAAAACAAGGAGCGAAGAAAAGGAGCAACAGCAAGCTACGATCGCGTTCTAACAACTGGTTTGATTTCGGAAGAACCATTTACTTAAG